>NC_066876.1:6167341-6467341 GCF_022985175.1 Labeo rohita
GGCGTAGGACTGCTGGAGCTGGACTGGAGGATGAAGCTGAAATATTGACAGGAAACTAGCAATTAGCTCATATTATAATTTTACAGGAGTTGAAGAATAGTGGCTTACAACTACACACTATATATATGCTGACACTACAAGCAAGACACAAAATTTATGTGACAAGACCACAATCCTTCTGGAAGAACATACTGTGGACAGATGAGACAATAGTAGAGCTTTTCGGTAAAGGACATCATTGCACTGTTTACAGAAAAAGAAATCAGGCCTTCAAAGAAAAGAACACAGTCCCTACAGTCAAACATGGTGGAGGTTCAAAGATGTTTTGGTGTTGCTTTGCTGTTTCTGGCACTGGATGCCTTTCCAGCAGAACAATGACCCGAAACACACTTCAAAAAGTACTCAGAAATGGTTACAAACAAAGTGCTGGAGAGTTCTGAAATGACTAGCAATGAGTCCAGATCTGAATCCCATAGAACACCTGTTGATCTCAAAACAGCAGTTGGGAGAAGGCATCCTTCAAATCTGAATGACCTGGAGCAGTTTGCAAAAGAAGAGTGGTCCAAAATTCCATTAGAGAGGTGTAAGAAACTCATTCATGGTTACAGGAAGCAATTGATTTCAGTTATTTTTTCCAAAGGGGGTGCTACCAAATATTAAGTTAAGGATGCCAATAATTTTGTGCAGTGCATTTTTTTGGTTCTGTGTGGAATTGTATCAGATTTGACTTTTCTTATCTGTTTTTTGTGTTGTTCCAATGCAAACAAACAATAAATAAATAAATAAATAAACATATGACTACCAAAACATTTGCAACTGCAACAATTTTCTGAGAGAAGGACTGCATTTTCTGACAGAATTGCAAGAGTGCCAATATTTTTGGCCATGACTGTATGTATTGCTAGCAATAAATTTTTTGAACAGGGTGTTGCTACCAAGGATCTGCTGGTCAGTTTCTTTGAGCATGTTCATGCAGAGCTGCCAGTAGCCCCTGGGTGACGCGTCAGGTTCTGGTTTATTGTCCCAAATGCCTGGCCATATCCTCTTGAAGGAATCTCTTCTCTGATTCCAAGGCTTCGAGCTCTGCCGGGGCTTTCCAGCCCTGCCCTTAATAGGTAAGTTCTTAGGGTATGCAGCTCAGGCCTTTGGCCAAAGGGGATAATGTCACTATCAGCCGTCAAAGCGTCCTAGGAGCAACCCCCTTGGTCATGAGTTGGTACTTAGTGCTCGCTATATTGCTGGCATGCACTCCCCTCAGCATGGCGGTGTGGGTATACCACAGTGCGTCCTCTAGACACCTTGCCATGCTTTGGACGCAAGCTTCAGACGAGGAAGCGGACAATGTGTTCGCCCGGCGCCCCTTTATACTGTGGTCACGCTGGTAGTGACGTCATAGGCTGTCGCCGGCCAACATGTTGTAGTTGTTGAATGTATGCTTCAGACATGGGTCACGCTGAAGGTGTTCCCCAAAGCAATGCCTAGAGGAAGCAGTGTCTTGTTCCCTTTTCAGGGAACCATGGTTACATACGTAACCAGAGACATTTTATGAAAACCATCACAGTCATGTGACCAAATTCAACACACAGTGAGAAATGCCGCTGCTAGACTGGAAGAATAAACCATCAAACAAAAACAGTACCATGAGAAGCAAAGATACCTTCATAGACAGTCAACCATGCAGAATGATGAGCGTAGCCGACAGAGTTCCCAGCCAAGCAGGTGTACTCTCCAGCATCCTCTAAAGACACATTCCTGATCTGCAGTACCTCCATCTCCTTATCCGTGGTGTTGACGCCTGCCGTCTATAGAGAAAAGAACCACAGAATAAGAAGGAATCTGGGAATTGTCCAGGAAGGGACTGTCCAGAATAATAGGGATTTGGCTGTCTGGATAGTAGTAGTGTGGAGGCCTAGACAAGAAGTTGTGTAGCCTGTTCAGGACCTAATCTTCCCGATGTTGTTTAACATAAACCTGCATGGCTTTTACCTTCAAGAGTCTAACATATGGCAGTCCATCAGGGCCACCTCTACTGCCGTTGACCTCGATGTGCTTCAGCCACTGGATGTGAGGCTGAAGATCGCTAAAGACTTTACATACAAACTCCACGTCACTCCCCACCACTACTGTACGGTTAGCAGGTAACCCATCCTGAAGAATCGGCCTGTTTAGTGAATACTCTGTATAATACACACATACAAACACATTATAAGTACACAACACAGAAATGAGCCCAATTACCATAAAAAATTATTTTTAATCCTTTCTCAGATTAGCATTTTCTTCTCTTAAATCAGTATTTAGTTAAATGGGATATTCAAAAGCTGTTCATTAAACACTAATGTGCAGGAAGCAGCTTCTTTAGCATGCAGACTAACTCATTATAAGAAACAGATTTACAATAAGCAGATTTTAGAGAAAAATATAAATATTACTGACCGATTACGTCCAGCTGGTAGGTGTGATTGATGCTGCCGTATCTGTTTTCCACCAGGCAGGTGTAGTTGCCTTTGTCCGCTGGTACCACAGACTCCATTATGATGGTCCACATGTGATTTTGAACCTGTGCAGTAATAGAGATATACACATATATAATAAGAACTGTGAAATACTTCAGCTTCAGGCATATCAGGACATCCATTCAGTGCAGATTCCATGTGGGCATGAAAAAAATTACTCTTAAAATGACACCATAATGTACAAAATTAGAAAGAAGAAGTGAATCTGAACTCTTCATTTATAGATTTTAAGACAAAATGTTCTTGCAGCTCAACATACTGAAGCAGAAAAATACTAAATGCATTAGAAGGCAAAACTAAAAAATATGCAAATATACTGGAAAATATAATGCAATATATTCAATAATACATTTCCATTTATAGGAAATTATTGCTTATATTTTTCAGAATACTGCAATATATTCAAAAACCATGTATTTGATCATATAAGAGAAAAAACAATTACATATAGCAATGAAGACAAAAACTGCAATACATTTTTCATGTTTCCACATATGATACATAAAAATATCTGTGATGGTATATAACAAAAAACCCTGATTTACTGAAATTTACTGAAAACAAATACTGAAAAGTTTTGGGTTTTTGGACAACTGGATGTCATGACTATATGGTGGGTTAAAAATTAGATTTGACATTCATAACGTATATGACACACACACACACACACACACACGTTTGTTTTTGTGAATTGTGGGGACTTTCCATAGACGTCTATAGATTTTATACTGACCAAACGATATTGTCTATCCCCTAACCCAACCCTAACCCTAAACCTAGCCCTCACAGAAAACATGTTTGCATCGTTACACTTTCAGATAAACATAATTTACTATTTTTAATCATTTTTTAACATTGTGGGGACCACAGGCCGGTCCCCACAATGTCAAATATTTCAGGTTTTACTATCCTTGTGGGGACATTTGGTCCCCACAATGTAGCAAAAACAAGTACACACACACACACTTACACAGTACACAGACAGCACACACACAGTACCTTACATGTGCATCTATATATTATGAAGCATATTACTGAATATAAAGTAAAAAATATGATATATACTGGGCTTTAATTTTTTAAATAAGATAAAGAGCAATTCCTTATGTATCACAATATACACAATATTTTTTAAGACATTTTCAAATTACAATTAATATTTTACTGATTGTCCTTATTTTGTACAAGGGCAGTTTAAATAAGAATAACCACATTTCATGAGCATCATGACCTGTGATCGGTGTCATATGTAAGGGCTCATGTAGGCTACAGATGTTTTTGGTCAAAAAGTGTTTTACTGCTGTTTATGCATTAGTGAATCAAGCCAGTGAGTCACTAAACAATCAATTTCAAACTGTTTCTGTTAGTAGCATGAGAATCATGTTATCTATATTGTAATTATTTTATATACAATTAAAGATTGTTTTATTTATAATTGCTGGAGCAGTCAAGGTCAGTGCAAGTCTACACTGCTCAACAAGTCTCTCAATTACATCATGTTTTTACTGTTAGTTATGATGAAAGTATTGGTGACACTGCAGAAATCATTCATTGCACTAAGGAGATCATTGTGATCATTGTGTGCTCAGGAGACATAACTGTGTTTACCTACAGTACAATGCAGTGCTTCAACCTTTAATGCAATGGGAGTAAATATAATGCTATAATAAACACTTTTCAGTATTAGTTAATCATGGCAGCTGTTATAGTAGAGGTTTTCAACAGAGCTCTGTGTGTAGTGCTCATTTTATATGAAATTATATTATATATTATATGAAATGTAAAAAGAAAAACAGTGAACAGAGTGTTTCACGGTGGACAGCAGGAAACAGGCCCACCCATAACCACTAACACAGGCCTCTTTTTAAGCCAAAATCTTTATGAAATTTAGAAGTTAACCCTTTAACTGTCATCATCTGTGGGAGGCCTAAGTTTAATTCACCATATTACAAATAAATTCTAATCTAATCATGACAAACTATATATGGTTGGGAAGGTCTAAGACTCCTAAATAGATATTTTACCACTCTTTTGTGTTACAAATTATGTAGGAAAAGTAATAGATTAATTCATGACAGTGCACCTCAAAAATCTACATCATAACAGGAGTTCTTTCTTTCTTCGTTGCCTTTTTCCCTATCATGCAATAGAAATCTTAAGAAATTATATATCAACTGAAAACTTAAAATCTCATAATTCATCCTTTAAAAAACCATTTTAAAATCAGACATTGCATTTCCAAGGAAATTGTACATCAAAATTATATTACAAAATGTTTTCGTTCATGAATGATAAAAAATTAGCTTTGGATTGGAGTGCATTATCATGTCTATGTTCAAGATAGGGAGTGACAATTAAAGGGTTAAGTACTTCAAAAAAAAAAAAAAAATCTAATGTGCAGCTCAATTATGACGCAGGTGACTATTTGAAGTAATGATGCTGAAAATTCAGCTTTGCATCACATGAATAAATTACATTTTAAAACATATTACAGGAGAAAACTGTTATATAAAATTGTAATAATATTTGAGGTCATGGAGAAACACACTGGGCAAATAAAATATGCAAATAAAGGAGAGTGTTAATGCTGCTTTTTTCCAAAGAACATAACAATCAGAAACTGTCAATATATTGAGGAACAAAGAAACAAAAGTACCACAGAAGTGGTCCATACAATTTAGTGAAGTATTTCAATGCTGTGTCTGCAGTCAAATCCAGGTGCCCTCACCTTGTAGCCTCCTGGTCGCTGGTCTTTCTTAAACTCTTTGCCATTTTTGAGCCACTTGAGTGTCGGTGTAGGGTTTCCATTGGCCTGGCAACGAAACTTGACAGTTTTGCTGGCAGGAACATTATAGAGCTTCCTCATCTTTTCAGGTTGAGCCCAGACGGGCGCCATTGCTGAGGAACAGATAAAATCTTAGAACAGTAATCCAAAGCACAACAATTAGAGTACGTTCCTGGATAGTGACTGTATAAAAGTGATTGCAGATCAGAAGTGTGTGAGATTTGGGTGCTGATTGCTGGTGTAGCTCCATCTGACCGTTTTAATAATGCACTTGGGACTAGAAAAACTAATAAAGAAATGAAGAATTTCAGTGTAATGAACAAAAGCTCAGCACATTCCACAAGACAGCTGTGATTTATTAGACAAAATGTGCCATTTTCATTTATTTCCAGTTATAATTTGTGCTTTTAAGTAAAATCCTAACAATTTCTTGAGGAACAGATACTGTTATTGACATTGGAGGATCTTTGAGAGTCAGAGTTTAGAGCACAGAGAGTTTGACTAAAAGAGGAGGGTGACTCACGGAGCAGTTTGACCAGGGCTAACACTAAAGCTTGGCAGGATGTAAGAAAGACTTATTTATTCATCATCTTATAAGGAAGCCAATCCATCTGATCAAGAACAAAATTTAGGTAAAATTTACATTTTGTTTTTGTTAACAATATGAAAATCAACCCAAATCATAATTTCTCACCTGTAACGTTGACATTGAATTATTCTTTATGGTTGCTGTTGGGTCCCTGAGCAAAGCAAGCATACAGACAAGAGCTCTACAGCTGGACATTTTAATCTCCATCTGATAGTTGCGCAGGTGGATGTTATCTGTCAACCAGGGGAATGTGGTCTTTAATCCAAGTCACTTCCTATTAACTCTTTATCTTTACAGATCAGCACCAGTTTGTCCCCCGGATACAGAGTGTATTGCGTCGGCTCAACCAGGGCTAACGCTAAGAACAGGATGTAAGAAATTTATTAGGGCTGTTATAATTTAAAATTAAATTGCTTTTAATAATAATAATATTCCTTCCTTGAGAATTTACATATGGATCAGGTGTCTTTTTAAATAATTAATTGCACTGAATTAACTGTCCTAAGCAAACAAATACTATGAAAAAAAGAGACTTACTCTCATCTTGGCTGGCCAGTCTGCCTTGGGACTGAAGAGTCTGAGTTAGGAGTACTGAGATCAGCAGCAACATGGTCTTCATCATCATCATTATCATCATTATTAAAGATACTTTATGCTGAGCTATTCATAAAAACAGCCAAAACATCAGCACTGTGTGTGAGACTGAGAGGAAAAAAACAGCAAAAATGTATTTATTTTTAGTTTGTGCTTTATTTACATGTTTGTGTGCTTAATAAAAAAATACCCTGCAATTGTACTTTTGGTATACTAATCTGGTAAAGTCTGCTAAATTAGAACAACTACTTTTGTGCTTGAGGCACTTTAATTGTGCGGATGTAGCGCTTATTTCATTGTGTGAAAGTGGAACTATTGCAAGTATACTTCAGGTACACTTTAGTCTTAAGGAAGAAGTTCACTTCCAGAACAAAAATTTACAGATAATGTACTCACCCCCTTGTCATCCGAGATGTTCATGTCTTTCATTCTTCAGTCGTAAAGAAATTACGAGGAAACTGAGGAAAACATTTCAGGTTTTTTTTTCCATATAATGGACTGCACTCAAAAAAATATTTCAGCCCTTAACTTAATTCAATTACGTACAAAATTTCCATGCATTTAGATTACGTAGTTTTAATTTAAACAAATCAATTAAACTTAATGTGATTCAAATGCATCAGTCTTACGTAAATGAAACAGGTAAAGTTGATGTAATAGTTCCCAGTGTTAAACAAACCCTGCTCAGTGTTCATGTGTTTCCACACTACAGAGTGTTCAAGTAGCATTGACACAGTGTTGGAGTTAAGGAGATCATTATGTCATGATTGACCAATAATGATGAACACCTGCTGTTTACAAGCAGAATCATCGAAGGAAAGAGAAACACAAGAATCAACCACAGCCAAAGATAAAATTAACTTAAATAAATGAGGACATTAAATCTCTGATTAAACAACTCCACAAACAACATTACATATTGACTTGATTTCTGTCATATATCTATAAATATTATTTCAGAACATCTAAACAGAGGTTTAGATGTTTTATTTTTTTTTTAACGTTTCAATTGACCTCACCATCATGGCAAACAGGGTTTACTTTAGTTGGACTCTTGACTTTTGATTTTTTTATGTTAATTTTTTTGGCTGTTGTAATTATGTGTATGAAGCACATTTATTACAACAAAATAAAAAAGCCAAAAAGAAGTCTGATTAGGTGTTTTTGGTTAATTTTTATTGTTTGTTAAATCATTATCATCCAGTGGCATGATGCACTGATCTCATGCAGTGGTTAGTCTATTATTTTCATAATGTTTACAACAGGTGTATGAACTATTATGGATGTTCATCTTATACACTAAATCTTGAATCTACAGCATTGGTTTGACACACACAGACATCAAGAATCAGCATTTGAATCTCAACAATGGTGACATTAAACAGCTGCATGCTGGGTAGCAGCAGAGTACAAATCTCACCCATGACTCCCAGCATGCAGCTGTTGAATGTCACCATTGTTGAGATTCATATGCTGATTCTTGATGTCTGTGTCTAAGTAATACTACAGATCTTAAAGTAGTAATAGTAACAGTTCATACAACTACTGTAAATGTAATGAAACTAGGAGGTAAACCACTGAACAATATCAACAAATCAGGCTACTTGACAATGATTACAACATCAATAATAATTAACCAAGAACACTTAATAAGGACCCTTTTTTTTTGCGCTATACAAACGTGCTCTACGAACACAATTACAGCAACCAAAGAACAAAAAAAACTATACTAAGAAAGTCAAGGGTCAAGAGCCCAACTAAAGTAAACCCTGTTCGCCATGATGGTGAGGTCAAATGAAACATTTTTTAAAATAAAACATCTAAACCTCTGTTTAGACGTTCTCAAATAATATTTGTGGATATATGACAGAAATCAAGTCAAACTGTAATGTTGTTTGTGGAGTTGTTTAATCAGAGATTTAATGTCTTCATTTATTTAAGTTAATTTTATCTTTGGCTGTGGCTGATTCTTGTGTTTCTCTTTCCTTCTGTGATTCTGCTTGTAAACAACAGGTGTTCATCATTATTGGTCAATCATGACATAATGATCTCCTTAACTCCAACACTGTGTCAATGCTACTTGAACACTCTGTAGTGTGGAAACACATGAACACTGAGCAGGGTTTGTTTAACACTGGGAACTATTACATCAACTTTACCTGTTTCATTCATGTAAGACTGATGCATTTGAATCACATTAAGTTTAATTGATTTGTTTAAATTAAAACTACGTAATCTAAATGCATGGAAATTTTGTACGTAATTGAATTAAGTTAAGGGCTGAAATATTTTTTTGAGTGTGATATGGTGCCCCAAGTTTGAACTTCCAAAATGCAGTTTAAATGCGGCTTCAAACGATACCAAATGCAGTTGTAAACGAGTCCAGCCGAGGAAGAAGGGTCTTATCTAGCGAAACAATCTGTTATTTTCATTAAAAAAATACAATTTAAATACTTTTTATACTCAAACGCTCGTCTTGTCTTGCTCTCATTGAACTCTGTGTATTCTGGTTCAAGACAGTTAGTGTATGTCGAAAAACTCCAATCGTATTTTCTCCCTCAACTTTAAAAATCATTTCAAAATCATCCTACATCACTGCAGAAGTACCGACCCAGTCTTTGCAAAGTTAATATGAAAAGAAGATCAAACACCCTTAACCAAAATGGTAAAACAGCGATATAGGATTTTGAAGTTGAAGGAGAACATGAGATGGGAGTTTTTCGACATACACTAACTGCCATGAACCGAAAAACAGTCCAGGCAGAGTAAGACAAGGCGAGCGTTTGACATTAAAAAGTATATAAATTGCATTATTTTTATGAAAATAACCGATCATTTCGCTAGATAAGACCCTTCTTCCTCGTCTCGGATCATTTACAACTGCATTTGGGATCCACATTTAAAAGCCACATTTTGGGAAGCCACATTTAAACTACATTTTGAAAGTTCAAACTCTGGGCACCAATTTAATAATGCAAATAATGCAATTTATATACTTTTTAATCTCAAATGCTCATCTTGACTTACTCTGCCTGGACTGTTTTTTTCCGGGTTCATGACTGTTAGTGTATGTCGAAAACTCTCATCTCATGTTTTCCCTCAACTTCAAAATCATCCTATATCGCTGTTTCACCTTTTTTGTTAAGGGTGTTTGATTTTATTTGCATGTTCACTTTGCAAAGACTGTGTCGGTACTTCTGCAGCGATGTAGGATAATTTTGAAATGATTTTTAAAGTTGAGGGAGAAATTACGATAGGAGTTTTTCAGCAAGTTCAATGAGAGCAAGGCAAGATGAGCGTTTGAGAATAAAAAGTATTTAAATGGTATTTTTAAATGAAAATAATCGATCGTTTAGCTAGATAAGACCCTTCTTCCTCGGCTGGGATCGTTTACAACTGCATTTGGGATCGTTTGAAGCCGCATTTAAAAAACATTTTGGAAGTTCAAACTCGGGGCACCATATCAGTCCATTATATGGAGAAAAATGCAGAAATGTTTTCCTCAGAAAACACAATTTCTTTATGACTGAAGAAAAAAAGACATGAACATCTTGGATGACAAAGGGGGTGAGTACATAATCTGTAAATTTTTGTTCTGGAAGTGAACTTCTCCTTTAAGTCATATTTCAAAAAATGGATAAATATTCATGGATTTGAAGTATACCCAGTATGAAATGATTGTATTTTTTGTGTTGTATTTTTTTTTAATTAACATTAACATTATTTTATATTATTATTTCTCTACAACTGCACAACCATTACTATGCCAACATTTGTGTTGTTAAAAATATGTATTGATTGTCTTCTCTTTAGAGTAACATTCACAATATCCTTTTGGGAAAAGAACTGAATGGTAAAGAGGGTGATTACCACAACAGTTACCCACAATGATTTCCTTTTCATTTTTTTATATTATATGGAACACTTTTGAAAACTTTTACTACATTTTAACTATTACAGATGCCAAGGTTAATTCTAAAAAATACTGATTACAGCATTACATTTACTGTATATCTACTGCATAATAGGTTGCAGTGGTGAGCACTGTAGCCTTTGTAGCCTGAGATGTCTTGCCTGTTCAGCAGAAAAAAGTGACTGGGTAGCTGTCATTAGAACACTTACTAGCAAAGCTTTTCATAACATTGTATTCTGGTTGCAATTGTATAATGATTCAGTACAACATTTTAGAAAGGTAAATATCACATTTATTTAATACAAAAACAAAACCAGACTGAACTGTAACTTTCATGCCAAACAAAATGCCTGTTGTTTATGTTTTAGTTGTATTTCAGGGCAGTTCATGAAGACAAAGAAACTTAAGAGGTGCTGTGACAACCTGAACAGAAGTCATTTCAGTTGCACCAACCAGAGATTTTTCCATGCCTGTACATGGATGGCAAATGTCTACAAGCAATTTATGTGTTCTCTTCAGAATTAGGGACAAGAACACCTGAATGCTGAAAGAATTATAAGTTTCCCATCCAAAATGATTTTCCATGAAAACACTCTAACTTAATTTCAACTAGGGTATCTTTTGATTTACACAATTCAGACAAATAAACAAATGAAAATATTAGGGAATATTTCAGTAGGGAATGAAAATGATCCAAGGCACGGTGTAAGGTAGTTTGAGTGGATAAGAATAGAAAAGAAAACAGAAATAGAAAATATCAATATGCGGATTACTGCGCATCTTTAAGAATGTTAGAATGTTTATAAAAACGTTAAGATACTACAAAAAACACAAACAGCAAAGCATATTATTACAGATGAACATGTTAGAGTCTATTTACAGTTTTTACTCACCTTTTAATTTTAATAATAATAATAGCCAGTCACTAGACAGATGAAACTCCACATTTACAGTTCTCTTTCTGTCGTGAGATAAAACGGTTTTGGTTTTCATGGAATCCGTTCGGATATTACTCCTTTCTTCTCCCGTTCTTCTTTCTGAAGTTCCGTGAAATAAGACGCGCGGTGGCGTGTTACTTTTGTTATCTTGTGACTCACTCCTAACCAATTTCCTACCGAGTTCGTAATTTTTTTCTCTGTAAATTACACCCTTTGATGTTTACGGGTACACACTCAACTCTAAACTCTAGTGTACAAAAAAAAAAAAAAAAAAAAAAAAAAAAATTCTCATTCTCAGTCAAACGGTAACAAAAAGAAACAGGCTTGGTGATTCCAATGAAGAAGAAGAAGAAGAAAGAGCTTTATTGCCAAGGAATTGGTCTTAGTGTTAGGAGCTTCAGTACAGAAAAATACAAACATAGTGCAGAATACATCAAGTTAAGGTAATAATAAACACTAATATTAAAAGAATATACAATAAATTATAAATAACAGTGGTAAAACCACCCAGGGCACATTTTAGCCACATTTCTATTGGCCTTGATCTGCCAAAAACTTCTCAGTTCTGTGTAAAGGAAAGCTAAAATGTGTTACAGCTTACTCCAGCCCTGTCGTCCAGTGTTTAGCTACAGTAGCTGTATTAGCAGTTTAAAATTGCATCACATTTTGCCCTGGAATCTAAAATATGTTCTAATGTAAGTTATATTATTTTATCTGCAACAGTTTAACTACTAAACAAAATATAGTTTTGGTAAAAAAAAAAAAAAATTACATTCTTTTTTCTTTATAAAATCTGCATGTACATATTCACAGCCTTGACAAACATTCATATAAGCTCTGGGAGGAAGTGGGTAAATAATGAAATTACCATGGGACTCCTAGCTTATCCCTGATTGATGGAATTGGTGTTGTTACTCATGTTACAAACATGCCTGGTCTCCCCTATGTTAGTATATTATATTATAAAATTATAAAGTATATTAAAATTGAAACCAATTTTTACACTGTAAGTTTTACCAGTTTCAACTTAAAAACTTAAGTTCAGCAGCTGCCTTAAAATGTTAAGTTAAATCAACTTAAAACTACAAGTCATTTGAACTCATCACAAAAAAATGAGTTAAAATGATAAATGCTTTAACTTAAAATTTTAAGACAGCTGCTAAACTGTTTTTAAGTTGAAACTGGTCCAAACATTTTACAGTGTAATACTGTAATAACATTTTGCATTATTACAGTTTTTTCTGTATTTTTGATCAAATAAATGCAGCTTTGATGAGCATAGAGGCTTCTTTAAAAAAACATTACAAGTCCTAAACATTAGAATGGCAGTATTCTAGTTCTTCAGAGGCATCAGTCCTGCACGTTAACAGAATGTGATGGGTAACTGTGAAATGAACTATAACTTCACGAGTTCACCCTTACATCTAATCTGGTTGAGTAAACAGTAAGCATATTTTGGCGTGCTGTCCTGGGGGAGGGCTCCGAGCCCGGAACATGGCCCGAACCCAGAGAACTCCCCCCATCCCAAGTATAGGATGAGGATAGATTAAGAGTGAGGAGTTGGGGTGGAGGGGAGTTCAAACTCGGGGCACCATATCAGTCCATTATATGGAGAAAAATGCAGAAATGTTTTCCTCAGAAAACACAATTTCTTTATGACTGAAGAAAAAAAGACATGAACATCTTGGATGACAAAGGGGGTGAGTACATAATCTGTAAATTTTTGTTCTGGAAGTGAACTTCTCCTTTAAGTCATATTTCAAAAAATGGATAAATATTCATGGATTTGAAGTATACCCAGTATGAAATGATTGTATTTTTTGTGTTGTATTTTTTTTTAATTAACATTAACATTATTTTATATTATTATTTCTCTACAACTGCACAACCATTACTATGCCAACATTTGTGTTGTTAAAAATATGTATTGATTGTCTTCTCTTTAGAGTAACATTCACAATATCCTTTTGGGAAAAGAACTGAATGGTAAAGAGGGTGATTACCACAACAGTTACCCACAATGATTTCCTTTTCATTTTTTTATATTATATGGAACACTTTTGAAAACTTTTACTACATTTTAACTATTACAGATGCCAAGGTTAATTCTAAAAAATACTGATTACAGCATTACATTTACTGTATATCTACTGCATAATAGGTTGCAGTGCTGAGCACTGTAGCCTTTGTAGCCTCAGATGTCTTGCCTGTTCAGCAGAAAAAAAGGAAATTTCAGTAAAGTGACTGGGTAGCTGTCATTAGAACACTTACTAGCAAAGCTTTTCATAACATTGTATTCTGGTTGCAATTGTATAATGATTCGGTACAACATTTTAGAAAGGTAAATATCACATTTATTTAATACAAAAACAAAACCAGACTGAACTGTAACTTTCATGCCAAACAAAATGCCTGTTGTTTATGTTTTAGTTGTATTTCAGGGCAGTTCATGAAGACAAAGAAACTTAAGAGGTGCTGTGACAACCTGAACAGCAGTCATTTCCAGTTTCACCAACCAGAGATTTTTTCATGTCTGTATATGGATGGCAAATGTCTACAAGCAATTTATGTGTTCTCTTCAGAATTAGGGACAAGAACACCTGAATGCTGAAAGAATTATAAGTTTCCCATCCAAAATGATTTTCCATGAAAACACTCTAACTTAATTTCAACTAGGGCATCTTTTGATTTACACAATTCAGACAAATAAACAAATGAAAATATTAGGGAATATTTCAGTAGGGAATGAAAATGATCCAAGACACGGTGTAAGGTAGTTTGAGTGGATAAGAAAAGAAAACAGAAATAGAAAATATCAATATGCGGATTACTGCGCATCTTTATGAAAATCAGAGTTTTTATAAAAACGTTAGGATACTACAAAAACACAAACAGCAAAGCATATTATTACAGATGAACATGTTAGAGTCTATTTACAGTCGTTACTCACCTTTTCCTTTTCCTGTCCTTCTAGCCAGTCACTAGACGAAACTCCACATTTCTCTCTCTGTCGTGAGATAAAACGGTTTTGGTTTTCATGGAATCACTCGGATATTACTCCTTTCTTCTCCCGACTCGTCTGAAGTTCCGTGAAATAAGACGCGCGGAGGCGTGTTACTCTTGCTATTCTGTGACTCACTCCTAACCAACTTCCTACCGAGTTCGTAATCTTTTTTTGTCTGGAAATTACACCCATTGATGTTTACGGGTACACACTCAACTCTAAACTCTAGTGTACAAAAGTAAAAAAAAAAAAAAAAAAAAAAAAAAAAAAAAAAATTCTCATTCTCAGTCACAACGGTAACAAATCTTTTTTTTTTTTTTTTTTTTTCAGAGTGCAGGCTTGGTGATTCCAGAAGAAGAAGAAGAAGAAGAAAGAGCTTTATTGCCAAGGAATTGGTCTTAGTGTTAGGAGCTTCCAGTACAGAAAAATACAAACATAGTGCAGACATACATCAAGTTAAGGTAATAATAAACACTAATATTAAAAAAGAATATACAATAAATTATAAATAACAGTGGTAATAGACCATCCAGGGCACATTTTAGCCACATTTCTATTGGCTTTGAGCTGCCAAAAAGTTCTCAGTTCTGCGTAAAGGAATGCTAAAATGTGTTACAGCTTACTCCAGCCCGGTCGTCCAGTGTTTAGCTACAGTAGCTGAGTTTAAAACTGCATCACATTTTGCCCTGGAATCTAAAATGTATTCTAATGTAAGTTATATTATTTTATCTGCAACAGTTTAAGTACTAAACAAAATATAGTTTTGGTCAAAAAAATAAAATAATAAAATAAAATAAAATAAAAAAATACATTCTTACCTCAAAATAATTTTTTTTCTTTATAAAATCTGCATGTACATATTTACAGCCTTGACAACCATTTATATGAGATATGGGAGGAAGTGGGTAAATAATGAAATTACCATGGGAATCCTAGCTTATCCCTGATAGATGGAATTGGTGTTGTTACAACTTTTCCCATGTTACAAACATACCTGGTCTCCCCTATGTTAGTATATTATATTATAAAATTATAAAGTATATTAAAACAGAAACCAATTTTTACACTGTAAAAAAGTTTTCACCAGTTTCAACTTAAAAACTTAAGTTCAGCAGCTGCCTTAAAATGTTAAGTTAAATCAACTTAAAACTACAAGTCATTTGAACTCATCACAAAAAAATGAGTTAAAATGACTTGTACTTTTAAATTGCTTTAACTTAAAATTTTAAGACAGCTGCTAAACTGTTTTTAAGTTGAAACTGGTCCAAACATTTTACAGTGTAATACTGTAATAACATTTTGCATTATTACAGTTTTTTCTGTATTTTTGATCAAATAAATGCAGCTTTGATGAGCATAGAGGCTTCTTTAAAAAAAACATTACAAGTCCTAAACATTAGAATGGCAGTATTCTAGTTCTTCAGAGGCATCAGTCCTGCACGTTAACAGAATGTGATGGGTAACTGTGAAATGAACTATAACTTCACGAGTTCACCCTTACATCTAATCTGGTTGAGTAAACAGTAAGCATATTTTGGCGTGCTGTCCTGGGGGAGGGCTCCGAGCCCGGAACATGGCCCGAACCCAGAGAACTCCCCCCATCCCAAGTATAGGATGAGGATAGATTAAGAGTGAGGAGTTGGGGTGGAGGGGGGATGCCGAAAACAGTCGAATGACGGAGGTAAGACGGCTGTGTGCATATATATGACTTGTGCTAGTTTGGATGATTAGCTAGACGAGTTGCACCTGAGCCAAATTAGTTGATTATCTGATCGTGCTCCTCCTGAACTTTGTTATCAAACATCATTTAACAAGTTCACCCTTACATCTAATCTGGTCGAGTAAACAGTAAGCATATTTTGGCGTGCTGTTCTCGGGGAGGGCTCCGAGCCTGGAACATGGCCCGAACCCAGAGAACTCCCCCAAAAGAAGCTTAAAGGCCTAAGACAGCAGCCAGACTTGTTAGTTGCCCCCCAAAATATGCATGCTGAGTAGAAATTTGAGGGGGGGGCAGAGCGACTGGGAGAGCCCGTACACTGCTCGATGGGAGCTGCGGCTCAAGGTGTCAGACTGGCGAGCCCTACATGTCGCAAAAGGAGGAGTATGATGGCAGATATCAAATGAGGGGCTCTCGCTGCTTCCGAAGGGAGTTACCAAACATCATAAAAAGAAGCAACGTCAAACTGAGGATGGTTAGATGATGCATCCTCCCCTCTACCGCTTGAATAAAGCCTTATAAATAAAAAGATATGCACCCTTTCCACAAAGATCTGACATAGAAAAATCACACTTCAAGCGCAAAGGTCTATTTTAATTGTCTTCATTTAACGCAATTGTGGTTTAAAAAATAGTAATAATAATAATAATAATAATAATAATAATAAAAACTTACCCAATCTGTGGACAGCACATTTGTGTCCTGTGCAGTCAGCCACTATTCACCACTACAATGTCAAGTCTTTAGTGCTTCTTTGCTGTGCAGCATTTACAGAGACACCACTCCAGCTTCCTCTTTGTATAAATACTTTATTGCAATATTGGTTAGAGTCTACAACAACTCCCCAAAACAACACACACATGTTGTGTTTTCATATTTGACAGGGACATTCCATAAATGAAATGGTTTTATACTGTACAAACTGTATTTTCTCTAAGCCTAAATCTACCCCTCTCAGAAAACCTTTTTCTATTTTAGATTTTTCATAAAACATTATTCAGTATGATTTCCAAATTGTTTTCCTTATGCGGCCAAAAATGTCCCAAAGGAGTTTGGATGTTGCCATTTTTGTGGGGACATTTTGTCCCCCTAATCAAGTCAAGTCAAGTCGAGCTTTATTGTCATTCTGCTACATGTGTGGGCAGATAGTGGAATGAGATAGTGTCTCGCAGAAATACAGGGCTACATACTAGTTAAACATAATGTAAACATACAACAGTACAAGTATAAGAAAACCAATTATAGACCTATACAACAGTTAACCATCTGACTATACATATACTAAAAATACTATAACTACAATAAATAGTTGACTACACATACACAAACTGAGACTAAAAAAACTTTACATAAGTACTGTACATGAAGTTTTACAAAAGAGATATTTGTACATGAGATTGTGCAAAAGAGATAATTTGTGCATTAAATTGTGCAGAAGAGAGATTTTGAGGGAAGCAGCACATAGCGCAAAAAGATTTGTAGAATCACAAATACACATATATAATCCTATTGAGTCTTTGTAGCAGCGAATGTTTATAGAAAGTGTCTAATGTGCATAAGTGTGTTACTACAGGTGGTTTGTATAGCCCACTCACCTGTGTGTAACACACTCAGAATTGCACTTAGGAAAATTGTCAACAGTTTTAATGATTTGGGGGGTGGGGGTGGGTTGAGGTTTTTTCATGGTTTCAGAGGTGGGCAGGGAGATTGGTGTTAAGGGCTCTCACGAGCTGGGGGAAAAAGCTGATGAGGAATCGGACAGAGCGAGCTTTAATACTCCGGTACCTTCTACCTGATGGCAGGAGCTGGAAGAGATGGTGGGAGGGATTGGTGGAGTCCTTCACGATGCTGGGGGCCTTGCTGGAGCATCATGCAAGGAAAATGTCCAGGATGGAGGGGAGAGGGGCACTGATGATCTTTGCAGCTGTGTTCACTGTCTGCTGTAGGGCCTTGTGGTCAGCAGCACTGCAGTTCCCATACCAGACAGTGATGCAGCTGGTCAGCACACTCTCAATAGTGCCCCTGTAAAAGGCGATGAGGATGGGTGGAGGGAGACTTGCCCTTTTCAGCCGGCGGAGAAAGTGGAGGCGCTGTTGGCCCTTCTTGTTGAGCGACGTGACGTTGGTAGTCCAGGTGAGATCCTCTGTAATGTGCACCCTCAGGAATTTAGTGCTGCTGACTCTCTCCACAGTCGAGCTGTCGATGGTCAGTGGGGGGTGGTCAACAGAGTTTCTTCTGAAGTCCATCACAACCTCTTTTGTCTTACCCACATTGAGGGACACGTTGTTAGCACCACACCATTCAGCCAGCTGTATCTCTTGTATGCACGGAGGGCCTGCAGAAGAACATAAAGAGGCCCGGAGAAGAGTGTAATGTGTAATTAAGTTAGTTTACCATCATGACCATGTCTGTAAGGAGGCATGTGGGAGAATAATCAAGTTATTCAGATAATTTGAACATGTTGCATTGTATAGGGGTAGAAGGACTATGTGAAACACTATGTGCAGACACAGATACTGGAGATGCTCTGCATCCTACATCGGCTTCATTGTCTCTGACAATAAAGTCTATCTTCTGGCTTCAAAAACTCAAGACTTCGAGTGATTTCTCACAGAAGCCACCACAATACACACATTTATTCATTTATTTTGTGCTAAGTACGCTACAAAAACATTTACGTATGTGCTTAATAAAAATACCCTGCAACTGTACTTTTGGTATATGGTATACTTATAGTCTGTAGTAGAAGTAGTGCTGAGTTTCAACTGAAGATATACTTAAGTTTATTTCGATTGTGCTAAAGTGGTTATGACATTATTTTATATTATTATTTTTTCTATACCTGCACAACCATTACTATGCCAGAATTTGTTTTGTCAAAAATATATTGATAAAAATATGTCTTCTCTTTAGAGTAACATTTACAATAACCTTTTGGGAAAAGACAACTGGTTCCTGGAAGGAAATTACATCACAAGATATAAAAGCTTAGTTTAGGACCAAATTACTTGTGTGATGTAAATATTAGCACTGACTAACTCATGAAAACCACAGTGTTAGGACACACTCACTCACACACACACCTTTGCTTACTTAGACTATTTCTAAGTAAATCCGGCCAACCAAGAGTCACCACGCTGCCATTACATAGGGAGGATATTATGTCCAGGCTGATGAACTCTTCCCTGTTCCTGTCTCATTTTCTTTTTCTTTACCTCTTTTCTTCCAAAGTTCCAATTCTCCTCTAAATCCCACTTGCTTCTCTTTTCCAGGTTTTTCTTAAAAAATGAGGTCAAAAAAACGTTCATGCTAAAACACACATTTGTGAAGTTATTTTCTGTGCAAATAGCTGTCATTAAAAATATGTATGCTTCTGAAAGTGAATGTGTTGTAGTTTAAGTCAGATTCCAAAGTTTTCCAAACATAGTAATGAATGGCTTTTTGTGGCCCCTGGTTGTTTAAGCCACTGCTGCGGCGTCCAGATCCTTCGTCATGAATTTCTATGGCTAAATTTCAGGAGTGAGAGTGAACTCATCCAGGAAGTTACAAAACACTCAAGAACAACATGGAAAGAACTGCAGGCATCACTTGCATCGATAAAAGGCCACTGTTCATGACGAGGTGAAAACAACTGCTTACCCAGAAGAATATTTAGGCTTGTCTGATTTTTGCAAATCATTCCTTAACGTTTTGAAGACAGGGGTCCCGTTACATTAGTAACTAATACTTTATGCTTTATAAATAGCAGTCAGTTGTATAACTTGGGAGTTACCTCTGAGCACTATGCAAAACAAACAAGGAATATTTGCCAGTTGGATGGCCAATGTCTATAAGCAATTTATAAGTTTTCTTCAGAACTAGGTCTGTGCAGATATTATACAGGAACAAGAACATCTGAATGTTGCAAGACTTGACAAATTTGCCATCAAAAATTATTTTCGATGAAAACACTCAATTACAACAAATTAATTTCAACTAGGGCATCTTTTGGTTTACATAATTCAAACAAATAAACAAATTAAAACATTAGGGAATATTTCAGGAGGGAATGAAAATGATCCAATGTACTGTAAAAAGAGAACAATAGAAAATATCAATATGGTAACTTACCAAACTGTGTTGTTTATAAAAACGTTAGGATACTACAAAAACACAGCTAGGCCAATATTATTTAAATTCAATAAAACAGCAAAGCACATATTTTATTAGAAACGAACATGTTAGAGTTTACAGTTGTTACTCACCTTTTGCTATAGTCACTAGACGAATAACTCCGAGATTTCACTCCGTTCTTCGTTCGACTCGCCCGAAGATCAGTGAAAATGTGACGAGCGGTGGTGCCTGTTACTCTTGAAGCTCGTCAGAACATTATTTTCTAACTCACTCCTAACCATCTTCCTACCAAGTTCGTCATATTTTTTTTTGGAAATGACACCCATTAATGTTTACGGGTATGAAAAATAATAAATAAGTAAAAATCATTTACCCTGTCCCTAGCCCGGATACAACTATAGCCGGTGTAGTTTAAAAAGATGCTAAAGATGCTAAAACAAGTATGAATTAGAAGTAAAACGATAAAGAAAAAAATAAATAAATAAAACAGCAGCAACAACAACTAAAGAATATGCATATAGTTCTGAAACTTACATCTGAAAAGGCATCAAATGTAATCAATGTAATCAATTTACTTAAATGAGATTATCAGACAACCAATAATAGCAACAAATACAGATTGACACCTATAGAAGATATCAATGTAGAATGAAAGAAGGTCATTAAAGAAGAATTAACTTACAGATGATGCTTTTACAAATACAAAACAATGGATGGCATCCAAAGATTAATGAGAAGCTAAGTGCATGAAAAATGTATTCTAAACACTGAACTAAATAAAGGCTAAAGCTATTTATTTAAAATAAAAATAAGTTCAAGACCCACTCGTCCTGTAGAGGTATGTTATAAATTGTACGATAATAAATATATTTAGATTACTGCAATAAAATTTAACACAAAATCACAGTGAAAATATGAAACATATTTTTGGTGAACTACTCCATCATACCCCTTTTTATATTTTATAAACAAATACAATTAATCACAAAATATGTGTGTCCACCTAGAAATGATTGAAATTAATAATTAGATCTAATCGGCGCCGATAGCCTTGTAAACTGCGCGCCGACATACAGCGCTCCGGGCGTCCCGTGTTCGAATCCCGACCCGAGGACCTTTCCCGATCCCACTTTACTTCCTGTCAATTGTGATTTAAAAAAAAAAATATAGATCAGATAAACTTGGTGTATGGTTGTACCAGTATGGTAGCACATTAACATCCGAGCTGGGTAAGTTACTCTAAAAAGTAATTAGATACTAGCTATAATTAACAAATATTGCTCCTAAGCATATTTACAGACTCATGTCATCATTTGATGTAATAGCCACAACCACACAAAACACGCTTTGCACTGGATTACCCTTTTGCTCTGCGGTGACAACTGTATTGTTATGCACTGTAACTAGTTTATACAAACAAAACATTTTAAAACCCATCATCTTAAATTTCAAGTATCTGGGCATGTTATTTAAATTCTTCCGAGGCATCAGTCCTGGGTTTCCTTATAAAGTGTTGCATTAACAGGACTCTATCTCCCTCTGCTGGCGAAAACATAAAGCACAGGCTTCCTAATAAAGGCTTTTTGCACACATTTGTACCCAACCTTGGTCAATGCAAGGTTTCCTCCATTAAAAGTGACCTTTAAGACTAACCTGAGCAACTATGCCTCATTCCAACCAAAAGACACACTGATTTACAAGGCATAGGTTTTGAAAACGTACTTCATATACTTTCACGAGAAAACCAAAAGCATTGCAAGCTGTAAGATCAAGTCATTTAGGTCTCAGGAACTCCCAAACATTGTCATTGTCCGGGCATAGATCGAAAGATGTGTGTGATCTTCGATTTCTCACATCCCGTAAGGATGGAAAGCGGTTCACCAACAGCTCACAAACTGCGAAATGCTTCTGTTCAGCAGCCTGTGTGCACATACAATCACAAACACACTCAGAAACTAGCATCAAATAGCCTGCTGCTTGTAACTAACATAAGTTCTACTTTAGAAAAAGCACTTTTATCAAGAATTCATCATGCTGAGCAGTAGTACCTTATGAAGTGCTGTCGATCCATCATCATCAGTCAGACATGGATCAGCTCCACGGTCTAACAGTAACTTAAGCACACTGTAGTGTCCGCAGTAAGCCGCCCTATGAAGCGGGGTTGCCCCACCACCGGTCTGGACGTTCACACAAGCGCCACAGTCCAGGAGTAACTCACACACTGACAGCTGACCGGCTCGACTAGCGTAGTGCTGCTCCGAAGAAAAAGATGATCTGTAAATGGGTTATGCATTATGAAATTATCACAATTATTCATATTTGAATTCATGGTGAATTAGAAAATGAACAAACCAAAGCAGTGTAGTTTGCCTGGTCCCTTATATTTGGATCAACCCCTTTTTTAATAAATGCCCTGACTCTCTCCCCATCGCCATCCATTGCAGCTGACCATATACCTACAAACATAAATTCACATCCTCTGATATACCAATATGGGGTGACATGATGATATATGTAAACATACAAGCAGGTAAAGTTACTATACCTCTCTCAAAGTCCATCTCTTCCAGAGTTTGATGGACGCTCGGTGCTGAGCGATGGGCACTACAGGT
Source organism: Labeo rohita (assembly GCF_022985175.1). Lineage (NCBI taxonomy): Eukaryota > Metazoa > Chordata > Actinopteri > Cypriniformes > Cyprinidae > Labeo > Labeo rohita. The sequence goes on from NC_066876.1 coordinate 6,190,123, forward strand.
GCATTGATTTCCATGGGAATCCATCCAGTTTATTTGGTATGAACTGTATTAAGTATCATAGATAACGTTACATCCAACATACTTCACATGAACACTAGTGACAATCACTTCAGCAGTTATTCACATTTAACTGACGAACCAGGTTATAATGAACAATCGACACTTTTGCGTTTTAAGTAAAGGAAAGCGCTCAAATTTCGATTAACCAATTAATTGTTTCTGTTTGTGTGTATGAAACTGTCTTTACCTTACAGAGATGGGAAAAAGCGGCTGTGAAGACATGTGCAACTTCTGTATACAACAAACGGACGACCTTTCAAAATAAAAGTCCCACATCCTTCGGATTTTGGATGGGCTGGACTGGGATTAGTTTTGAGCTAATATTGTGTTTTTATTCCGTTTTAGTAAAAAAAAAAAAAAGAAGATATGTTTTGTGAGGACATATGAGTATGCCGTTTGAGTGGCCACATTATTTTGACAGACAAACAAAAAGAGAAAAAGGAAGACAGGCAGAAGACCTTAATAAAAATACTTTCTGTACACTCAAAATAATACTAAACATAACAAGGGAATATTCAAGGATTATTATCGTAAACTCTATTCAGTTCAAGTTTATAGCGCTTTTCACTATACAAATCGTTGCAAAGCAGCTTTACAGAAAATTAAAGTTTCTACAATATATTTAGTAATAACTAGCAGTGATGGGAATAACGGCGTTATAAATAAACGGCGTTACTAACGGCGTTATTTTTTTTCAATAACGAGTAATCAAATTAATTACTGTTTCCCCCGTTACAACGCCGTTACTGACAATAAAATGTGGCGTTACTATAATGTACTATAATATACTGAATGGATGTGCAGCGTACCTGTATTTGACGAACCGTAAACTCTAGTGTGAAGGCTCACGATTCGCCGTCGCTTTGTCACATACACGCAAAGAAACATACAGAACGAGAGCCTTATATACCACACAGAACTGACACGCTACATGTAAACGATATTTTTTTGCTGTATTTTCCTGTCAAAATAACGGCGTTCCTTAGGAATTCTTCAGCTTTTAAGAACTGCCGGTTTCTCCGGTAGTAGGCGGAACTAACGCGCAAGCGGCAATCTCATTGGCTGGCGCTCTCCTATTATCAACCCCTGTTTTGATTTCAGCAAATCAGTTTGAGCGAACGCAGACAACGTGATTAATATTCATGAACCTAGCAGCTTATTAATCCATAGTGCGGTTTATATTGTTATTAGTAGTAAAATTCGTGGTAGTTTTGTTATCTTTTCAGTATTATTTTAAGTTTTTCCCCCTTTTTTATAGAAACATTAAATTATAAACAATATCTTAAGGACCATCACCAGTCCTAGGTTCAGTCAATATGGCAAATATGCATTCATACATGGTTATTCTAAAGTTATAACTCAAGTTTAATGCAAACGTATAATAATGTTATATTATACTTGACTGACTGATGCTAAGTGTACATTCAGATTTTCAAAAAAGCTGTGCCATTAAGCTTTATATATATGGTGAGTAAACTAAAAAATTCATTAAATATTATTTAAATTTCGTTCATTTAACATATTTAATACTGAAGGCATCCAAGTTATTTTACATATTTGAAACTTAAAAAAAAAAAAAAAAAAAAATCATACAGTAGTTACTTTCCCTGGTAATTGGTTACTTTTATAATGATGTAACTCAGTTACTATTTGTGAGAACTAACTACAAACTAAGTACTTTTTTAAAGTAACATGCCCAACACTGCTTACTAGTGGTGACTATGTCAAGTTGATGTACATATTGCAGAGATGTATGGTAAAAATCAGTTAATGACGATCAAACAGACAATGAACACTATTAACAATAATGAATTTATGTTGCAATCAAACTTGTAGCAAAATTCGGTAGTACTGTATGTTGTTTCAGGGTTGGCATCATCTGAGGTCCTCTAAAAGGTTGGCATCATCTCTTCTTAGGTGTTCTGGATCCAGACTGAAGCTTGTGCAATTCCTAGTTACCACAGGATGTCAATCGTATGGCAGAAACAGAGGAACAAATAACTCTATTAACTCTATTGACAGGATCTATGTCATGCCGTTGAAACCACAGAAAATAATTTAGTTCCTCTACTTACTTCCTTACCCGAAGTTACAGTATGTAACAGTATGTACAGTGTGTACCCTGAAGCTTTCTCCAGTCTCAATTAAAATATTAATCATGTGGTAAGGCAACATCAAAAAGCAGTTAAATTCCACCCTCTGAGTGTCTGTCAGATATGAGTAGTGTATGTATCTATGTGCAATAAAACATACATACATACTTATATATTTATATATATATATATATATATAGAATTTTAAAGAATGATTGATAATTAAAACGAACAAAGCTGTACAATTTTTTTAAATAAAGTTGAAATATTTTAAATATTTTAAATATTAACTTTAAGTGAGTTTTAAATTAATTTTTTAAATAAGTTTCTTATGCTAATCAATGATGCATTTGGTGGAAAACACAGTAGAAATAATAATAATAACAACAACATGAAATATTCTTACAATTTAAAGTAACTGTTTTGTGTTTTAGTATATTAAACTGAGTTTTCAGCCACCATTACTCCAGTCTTCACTGTCACATGATCTTTCAGAAATCAATCAAACACATAAATAAAGACAGACAACACGAGTTTGATTATAACAGTCTATTTATGGAAACACACTTCCGTAATAGAGTGCAACAAAGTTTGGTAAAGAGAGAATAGGTAGATCCTCCCCTGCACCACTTACATAAATACAGCCTGATACATAAATAAATAGCTAGCACCCTTGCCACAAGGGTCAGATATACATAGAGAATCACACTTTAAGTGCAAAAGTCTATTTTGATTGCCTTCATTGAATTGCTAGAGTACCTACAATAAGGAAAAATAACAGCATGTTGTATAACAAGTAACTCTGAGCCACTGTCAGAAATCTCTGACCGAGATGGTTAGGTTTGGATGTTTCAACCATGCAGCAAATAATCCAGGTCAGCTGATATTATAATGCAATAGTTGAGCAGCACTAAGACCTAAGTTGCATTTCATAAATGTGCTACTTTGTCAGTCTTACGCAATTTTTGGATACGTCTTAATTTAGTGCTTCATATGTTTAAAACGTTAACATAAAGTAGGACGATACTGATGAACAAACGGAAAATCGTGACAAACATTAAATAAGGAAGCACTGAATTTGATAGTGACATGAGAGGACAAAATTTTTGGTGTGGGTTGGTCACTTCAACATTTCACTTCAATTAAAACAAGATTTAAAAAATGGGGAAAATAAGAACAGTGACACATTTACACATACACATACAATATAGTGATATTATAAACCAGCATATTGGCACCACTGGTTAATTATTGTGCATATTAACCTATGGCTAAGTGTTATTATTACACAGTTATTAAAGATTAATAGGTGTTGCAAAAATGCAGCAAAGCGTGGTTTGCATTTGGTTGAAATCTGCATGACTGCACGGATTCAAAAACTAAAAGTGACTTAAAACTAGAACGGGTTGCATGGGAGGTAGATCAACGACAAATGGCAAATCAGAAACCAAAACAAACAATTTGGTTTACATGTAAATGTGAAAACAGAATATGTAAGTGCTATATGTTTGTGTTGCATATCTGAAACAAGACCTGTCAGTTATATGAGATGTTTAAGATATTTTTCATATTTTATATACAAAAAGCTACTATGAGTTTGTTTTGCCTGCAGTAAGATGTGCAACAGTAAGCCTTATCATAAACTGCCTACAACTGATTGATAAATCTAAAATTCTACACATATATTTGGTTGTACTGAAATGTTGACTTCATTATTTGAGACAAACACAACATGAAACATACATTCGGTAAAATCGAACAAAAGTTCAACTCGATGCATAAATAAAAACAAAACCAAAAGCAAGAAGTTTGGTTTGACAAACGGCATTTTCAAATATTTGGATTCTCTACTTTAGCTATTTTTGGCCAAGACTACAGACCCTGGATGTGCACTAGTGCATGAGAGTAAAGCTCAAAGAGAAGGGGTGGGCGAACCAAGTGCTAGTATTGCATACGGTTTCACAGGAGCGTGAAACGTAAAGGGGGGGTCGGGGTAAGGGAGAGCTGTGAAGCTGGCTGGTGAGGTTGCCGGGCAGGGAGAAATGTAATTGGTTATCTCACGCTTTGGGACATGTGCAGTGGAGTCAGCATCTCCTCAAAGATGGCTCCTTTAACATTTGAACCACGCAGGTTGGCTTCCTGTAGATCGCAGCCTGAGAGATCACAGTTCTGCCCACACATGAAAGAAAACATTTGGTTTTGTGTCATTTTTTGAGTGTTATAACATCAGGAATGTGGCTAAATGCCACAAAATCAACAGTGCTGTCTCACCTCAAGATCTGTGCCGGCTAGTGTAGCACCACGCAGGTTACAGTTCTTCAGCTTAGCATTCTTCAGCGTCGCCACGCGCAGATTTATACCAGTCATCTGACTGCCCTCCATGTCTACTCCTTTCAGATTAGCCCCTAAAAGTGCACAGTGAATACACTAATTAACCAAACACAAACAAAAAACATCACACTGCAACATTAATGTGGCATAATTTTCATTTTCATTTAAAATTTCACAGTTCTCAGTACCAATTTCACTACCGTAGCAAAAAAGTATCGTAACTACTTCAACGTATATATTTTTTTATTTAGCTATTTGAAAACATGACATAAAAAAGCTAATAGGGTTAATAAATAATGGCGATATCAATGGACTTTAAAGGAAATCAGGTAAATGAGCTAGCTGTTTTTATTGTTGATGTTTTATTCAATTGTTATATATAAATGTTAGTCAAAAGAATAAAAATAAAAAACCTTTATATATCAATCCACATATGTGGTGGATATTGGTTATGATCATCTGTAGTGTCTACTCTGAAGGTATCTTGAGTAAATCAGCTTCATATTTAATGAGACATATTCAAAACGCGTGAACCGGTGACCTGTTTAGCAGAATACGGAAGTCTGCTGCACATAAACCCTACTATTAATGCTATTAATAATTATAAGTATTGTTTCCAAAAAAGCAAAGATTGTGGAAATTGTCCAGAATTTTTTGGTAAACTTTTGGAAAATTTCAAGAATTTTCAGAAACTTCTGGAAATTTTCTAGAATGTTTTTACCCATTTGCAATCCATTTATGACAGCCACTGATATACAATATATAAGCCATTTATCAACAATATATAAATATGTGACCCTGGACCACAAAACCAGTCATAAGGCTCAATTTTTTTAAATTGACATTTATACATAATCTGAAAGCTGAATAAATAAGCTTTCCATTGATACACAGTTTATTAGGATTTGACCGAAATGCAACTATTTGAAAATGTGGAAATGTGGAAATGTGGAAAAAAAAAAAAAAAAAAAAAAAATCAAAATATTGAGAAAAATCATCTTTAAAGTTGTCCAAATTAAGTTTGTAGCAATGCATATTACTAAATTAAGTCCAAAATTAAGTTTTTATATATTTATAGTAGGACATTTACAAAATATCTTCATGGAACATGATGTTTACTTAATATCTTAATGATTTTTTGCATAAAAACTTTGTGTATTGTACATATTGTTGGCTATTGCTACAAACATACCCATGCTACTTAAGACTGGTTTTGTGGTCCAGGGTCACATATAATATACAGTAAATCATTCATTAAAACATTAGCATGTAACCTTCAAGTACTGTTCAATTATGTCAGAAATTGCATTAAAAGATTAATTACTAGGTAAAATAGCTCTGTATTTATATCAGACGTGCTGCATTGGTAATTTAGTGTGAAAAGATTATTTTATTAAAAACAAAAATGAACACTAATTTTATATATAATGCCTTTTCAAGTACTTTTCAAGTACCTTTTCATAAATATGGCTGTTTTCAAGGGTTTTCCAGGTCTTAAATTTCAAGAAGTCAAATTCAAGTACTTCAAACACTCTAAGCACCTTGCATGAACATTGTGTTGATGTTTTTTTACGGACAGCTCACACAACTACGGGAATGTCTGAAAGCAGCCTCCTTTCAGCTGCACCTGGATCAACCCTGTACTACTGCTATTGATACATTTTTTAAATTTAAATATCGACGTGGTACTGGTACTTTTGATAACAGTCGCAATGAATAATGTATGTCATTTTATTTATAAAGCTAAACAATGGCTTCTGCATGCAGCAGTTTTACCTTCTAGATTGGCCTTGAGCCCAGAGGGATCCTCAAAGTTACATCCTTTCAGTGACGCTCCCTCTGCATTGGAGCAGAGCATCTTTACACCCTGAAGATTAGCACCCTGGAAAACAAGCAAGAAAGTGAGAAAGCAAGGCTTTATATTAGTTCAAACAGAGGAAGAAGAAGAGATTAAAAACATGTTTTGATCAACTCACATCCAGGTTGGCTCCAGATAAGTCAGCTCTCTCCAAGTTTGAGCAGCACAGGTTTGCATAGGTGAGATTGCAGCGACTCAGATTTGCCATCTTAAAATTGATATAGCGCAAATCCAGTCTAGAAAGGTCCGCTCCACTAAAATTAAGACCCTGACACGGATAGAGGGGAAAGACATCTTAATGCAACATCAGACTGAACTAAAACACACATTTGAAGAATTCCAAAACAAATGTTTTCTACCTGACAGCGTAGCTCTGATTTGGTTGGAGTAGCCAGCAGAAACCGAACAAATTCCTTCCGTGAGAGTGGAGAGTGGTCTTCAGGTGGATGAGAATTCTGCATGTCATAGAAAAACAAAATGAATTAAATAAATATATGCATATACAGAACCTTTCAAATGCTTGGGAGCAGTAAGATGTTTTATTTTTGGGCATTTATTCAGCAAAGAATTCAGCATTGAATTTATCAAACGATGTTACAATGCTACAAAAAAATCATACTTTCCATTCATCAAAGAATCCTGAAAAAAGTATCATGATTTCCACAATAATATGAAGCAGCACAACTGTTTTCAACATTGATAATAATCAAAAATGTTTCTTTAGCAATAAATCAGCATATTAGAATGATTTCTGAAGGATCTTGTGACACACTGCAGTAATGATTAAGTCGCATCTGAGACTGAAAACTACTGCGTGCGACTATGAAAAAATATTCAGGAGCACCAGTGCGAGTGACCCGATCAGCATATTTGTGTTTGCACTGAGAGAAGCTTCAAAGGTTTCTATGTGTTTTTGCAACACTAAGTAATGCATCACAGACATCTCATGAATCCTTTCATAAACAAAGCGTAGAGAGAGTGTAAATAAGAGATTCATTGTGCAGTGTAGAGAGTTTAGTTGATTATAATGGAACTTTGTGAGATTGCGATGAACTAAGATGAGTGACAGCTTTTAATGATTTTAAGGGAGTTTGTAAATAAGATATTGAGTTAATACAACAGTTAATAAACAAAAAGTTAATATTAAGTGACTTACATTGTCTGACTATAACACTATTGTCTGATTTTGCTCTATTTCGTCGTGAAAAAAACAAGTCACAACTGAGCCGCTGCGCATCTCCATTCAAACACAGCGGTGTTTAGTTTATGAATGAATGTGTTTTTAAACGAATCTAGTGAGTCAATGATTCAGTGTCCCATTTATAAAGACAGTCACTTGCTTTATTCCTGAATGAATCAGCCGTTCGAACGAATCAAATGAATGAATGATTCAGTAATTAAATCAGTGATTTGCCGCCACCTACTGGCAGTTGTAAGTTCATTTTTAAAGTATATTTTCAGTTATTTAAATCATTTAATATTTTTACATTCAAAATTTTATATTTAAAACATTAATCTCAACATGAATTTATGAATTTGATTGCACTCATGCCACCTCTGAGCCTCATTAAACATGAAAATACACCTTTTATTACCTTAATGGCAACTTCTAGCTGTTCAGCCATTTGCTCTATTCCAAAGAATCGAGCTTCTTCCAGTACTCCTATAAAACATAAAAAAGAAAACATTCCAATAACTACTCAATGAAACTGATTTGGGATATGTATTTTATCATGTTACTATTGGTGTCTCATTATAAAAAAGTGCCTTGAACTGCAGCGACTTACCAACGTTAAACTTACTGCATTAATCTTCACCCCAGGCTTGAGTGTACAGCATATCTAATATACTAACATCTAATATCTAATGTATATCTAATAAACTAGATGGGAACCATTGTCTGAAAATGCATTCGGTAACATTTAGATGTCACTCACCAAGTAAATTTATTCCTTCATTGACAATAATCTGGCCGTGCCGCAGGTAATTCAGGATGGGCTCAAAGTACTCTGGGCTGCGATCAATGAGGTAAGCCCCTCGCTCATCCTGCTTATTACCCCAAACATCTGCAGATCAAGAAAAACTCTGATATAACAGTGCTACACACTGATTCACAACCTGATGAACTAGCAAAACAAACAATGCCTGAATCAGTCAGTGAGTGAACATGAACTATAATCTTACCCTTCTCTCTAAACATGTGTGCCAGCATGCTGTCAGGCTCCTTACTCACAAGAGTACTCCTTAAACAAGATGAAACAAAGAGAGCAAACTTTATTAATGACATAGACCACTAAGCATCTGCAGACTAGTGTTATGTTCACATTATTTATATACTATTAAAATACACTAACCAAAAATATAAACACTTTAGTTTTTGCCCCCATTTATCATGAGCTGAACTCAAAGATCTAAGACTTTTTCTATGTACACAAAAGGCCTATTTCTCTCAAATATTGTTCACAAATTTGTCTAAATCTGTGTTAGTGAGCACTTCTCCTTTGCCGAGATAATCCATGAACCTCACATGTGTAGCATATCAAGATGCTGATTAGACAGCATGATTATTGCACAGGTGTGCCTTAGGCTGGCCACAATAAAAGGCCACTCTGAAATGTGCAGTTTTATCACACAGCACAATGCCACAGATGTCGCAAGCTTTGAGAGAGCGTGCAATTGGCATGCTGACTGCAGGAATGTCCACCAGAGCTGTTGCCAGTGAATTGAATGTTCATTTCTCTACCATAAGCCATCTCCAAAGGCGTTTCAGAGAATTTGGCAGTACATCCAACCGGCCTCACAACGGCAGACCACGTGTAACCACACCAGCCCAGGACCTCCACATCCAGAGAGGTGATGTCAACATTATGGATCGAGTAGCCCATGGTGGCGGTGGGGTTATGGTATGGGCATGCGCATGTTATGGACAATGAACACAGGTGCATTTTGTTGATGCCATTTTGAATACCGTGACGAGATCCTGAGGCCCATTGTTGCAGCATGATAATGCACGGCCCCATGTTGCAAGAACCTGTACACTGTACAAGTCCTGAAAGCTGAAAACATTCCAGTCCTTGCATGGCCAGCATACTCACCGGACATGTCACGCATTGAGCATGTTTGGAAGACAGCGTGTTCCAGTTCCTGCCAATATCCAGCAACTTCGCACAGCCATTGAAGAGGAGTGGGCCAACATTTCACAGGCCACAATCAACAACCTGATCAACTCTATGCAAAGGAGATGTGTTGCACTATGTGAGGCAAATTGTGGTCACACCAAATACTGGCTGGATTTCAGCCACCCCAATACAGTAAAACTGCACATTTTATAGTGGTCTTTTATTGTGGCCAGCCTAAGGCACACCTGTGCAATAATCATGCTGTCTAATCAGCATCTTGATATGCCACACCTGTGAGGTGGATGGATTATCTCGGCAAAAGAAAAGTGCTCACTAACACAGATTTAGACAGATTTGTGAACAATATTTGAGAGAAATAGAAAAATAAGTGTCAGATCTTTGAGTTCAGCTCATGAAAAATGGGGGCAAAAACAAAAGTGTTGCATTTATAGCTTTATTTTTATTTTTTTAATATATATATATTTTTTGTAATTTTATCATGTGCTTCTTTGTATTTAGCTTTAATTATTTCTTATTTTGATTTAATTTACTAATTTAATTTAAACTTTTTAAAATTTAACTCATTTATTTTTCATTTCTGTTTAAATTGTAATTGTTTTAAAAGTTTGTGTGTAATATTTATATTTTATATGATTATATAATATATTTTATTTTATAATATTTTTATATTATTTTATATTTTTGTATTTTATTTACAGCTTTATTTCAGCTAATGAAAACAATTTTAATACTTTCACTTTCAGGTAACAATAACAACAAAAAATGCTATTTTACTTTAAAAATAAAAAATTCCCATTTTTGGCTGGCTAAGCCATATTCAAAACTGTTAAATAAGTGATGTATGTACACAAACTTTATATTGTAATCTATATTATTATTTTAATCTATATTAGTGTACCAAACATGATTATCCAATGATAAATTTGAGTATCATCATACTGCTGTTCACAATCTGCAGATTTTACTATGGTTATGACTCTTTACTAAAAACAACTTAACCGTTTTCAAAAAGCCTTTTGGTTTATTTCCTCTCATATATTTTTGTTTCGATTTTAATTATAGATTAGAACTTAATACTTCAATGAATTTAAAGCTAATAAAACAGCAAACTCATGGGGCATGTTTACCTAGTGGTTGTAAAAAGCCGCCCACCAATATTCAGCGTCAGCCAATCAGTGTGGGATCCTGAGATGTCATCTGACATTTTCCCCTGACTCTGAGGGTCTAAAACACAAACACACTCATAGTTTTACACACTGACCTAAAAGCACATTCTCAGTTTCACTGAACAATAAAAAAATACATTTTAATATTTGTATGAAAAGCAACTTTGTTATTTGTTTGTGTTCACTGGGAATCTCATGACCCTGGCGTTCCAGTGGCAAAAAGTGGAAAACAAAATGATGTTGACTCACCAATGAAAGCGTCTCCTTCTGACACGTACAGCACATCATCATCTCTGTGGAACATGTAAACAATAACCAGTCACTTCATCTGGCATATTACCTCTCATTTACTTATCCCACTCAAGAATCAAGTACAAGGCTAACTGTAATCAACTCAAAGCAGATCAAACTAAAAATAGCAATGTATTTTATCAATGTTTCCATCATTGTCTTTCCTAAACAATCCAGTTTAAAAAAATGCCATTTCAACACACCTGATGAGAGCAATGTCATCTATGAGACCACCTTTCCCATTATATAGGTTACAAGCCCTGATTCCCAATTTATTGCTGGCGACTGTCAAAAGATCAGACAGAGTCCCATAAACAGCTACAACCTGCAAAAGTAAAAAAAAATATATGATGAAGCCATTAAAATTGCAATGTTTGCAATATTTTCAATATTTTTTGTTATTATTGCAAGCATGCAAGTCTGAATGGATAAGGTGAAGTCCATATTTTTATTTTGCATTTTAAATATTATTTAACAATATTTTAACTATGCATACATCAGAATAAAAAACATAAAATTAATAAATTTAATAAACGATATGGACATTTATTGGTAGTGTCAGTACAACACAGAAACTGCGATAATAAACAGTCTTAAAATAACAGTAAAGCAAGCTCTTTATGTGGCCTTACCCATATCGTCAGGAGTAAATGATACCTTGAATCTTTAGAGTGGCACGCTATCTAGCTAGCTTTTTGTATCTTTGCTAAATAAAGTGAGATACAGTAACAGAAATGTTTCATGCATTAACAGGACATCACTGTCCCCTAAACACTTACTGGAGTTGGGCAGGCTAAACGTGCACTGCGTGTGTTCACTCACCTTGCCATTTTTGGAGGTTCCGTTGACAAAAAGCGTCACCCTTCGCATGCTTTGTTTACACTAATAAAACGTATTAACTGTACAAATATTAGTAAATTAGTATCTCCCTAACTTATCTATGTATTAAACTAATACCTACGTAAAGGGAGTAGGAAGAGCCAACCTAGCTACATTGTACCAAGATGACGAAGCGGCTGTCCAATCAAAACGCGAATACTGTTACCGACCTCGACGATTGACCAATCAGAGGACGCGTTTCATAGACCGGGCCTGGAGTTCGGACCAATCGAACACAATTGTGGTGTTGGACTCTTTAATGAAAAACTTGCCTGGTGAGAAAGGAATTTTGACGCAAGGGAAATGATTACCTCAGTTACTGTGGGCTGCTGTAGTCAAACTACTCATTCATTATAAAGCCGTATATAGAGCTGCGGGTTCAGCTGTGGAAGTTTCAGTCTATGACAGACTGTAAACAAACTGTCAAGCCGAAGTTGTATTGCAAAACGAATCCCACATTTTCAATTCTGTAATTTATATATAATTTAAAGTCTCTAAAAAATAAAAATTACAAATTATAATTATATTTTTTTGTGCAAACGGATTATGGAAACGTTTTCAGTGGTTTCAAATGATGTAGACGTGTTAAGCCTTTCTTTCTACACTAGGGGGCAGAGTAAGCATATTTTTGGCCAGCTGATTTTTTTATTCTTACTTATCTTTATTGTCCTTAAAAAGGCAATTCCTCATGTAGACAGCAGTACACACACACATGCAGCAGCAACTCAACACAACAGCATACATAAAAACACATATTTATAATAAATCATTTAAAAACACAACTGCAGCAGGTACAAAGGAATTCTTGTATCTATTTACACACAGGGAGTTTGCATCTCATTACACAATGGATGGGTGACATTAGAAAGGACTAACTGGCCCTTCTTAGTCACCTTGTGTTCATAAATTTGTGTGATAGTCCTTAAATCAGTCCCCACTATCTTACTACACATTCTAACTATACTGTTCAACTTACCCCAGTTCTTTACATTCAAATTGCCATACCAACAAATAATAGAAAAACGTAAGATAGGTTCGATAAAACATAAGAAACACAAAAGAAACACCCACATGAAAAGTTCAAAGTTTCCTCAAAACATACATACGTTGAAGAGCCTTCCCTCTAATCATATCAGTGTTTGCCTCCAATTTTAATTTACCATCCAACACAGTGCCTAAATATTTGTACTCCTTGACCATTTCTATCTGATGTCCCTTAATGGCAACAGGCTGCAAAGGTACAGAGTTCTTCTAACGGAAATGAACAACTTTTTAGTTTTAGAAGCATTAATATTTAAAAACCATCACACCATTGAGTAAAATGATTTACCACTGGACCATGACTTCCATCTGACTCAGTGAGGAGAGACACAATCACAGAATCATCTGCAAATTTAATAATGTGCCTTCTCTCAAAAACACTGCAACAGTTATCAGCATATAAAGAAAACAAACGAGGGGACAAAACACCCTGTGGGGTATCAGTAGAAGATAACAATGCAATGGACAACACCCCATTAATACATACTCTTTGAGACCTGCTAGTTAAAGGGATCATCGGATGCCCATTTTACACAAGTTGATATGATTCTTTAGGGTCTTAATGAAAAGTCTATAATATACTTTGGTTACAAATTCTCAATGGTTGTGTAAATCAACACCCTTTATACCTTGTCAAAATGAGCTCTGCAAAAATCATCCCATTCTGAGGGGTTGTTCCTTTAAATGCAAATGAGCTCTGCTCGCTCCGCCCCTCTCTTCTCTCTGCTGCTCTGACAGATTGTTTACTTTAGCTGCATTTAGCGCATTTAACCACGAAACTTGCTAAATAGCACGTTATTAGGAAAGGTGATTGCAGAGATTCATAAAAAACCTTATACTCACTTCTGCTGTAAGTGAAGCTGGATCACGAATGATTTGCGCAAACATAGACGGATATATGTAGATCGGGAGGTGCATTCCCTTCACAAACAAACATAATCTACTGCATCTTCAGCAGCTCAGATGTCGGGAGTAAATGACGACCACTATGTTCATTATTACATCCAGCAACACAACACCTCAATCGCTCAATCGGAGATATTCTTGTCTAACTTACATCCCTGCTCCGGCATCGAAACAATGGAGGTTGGACTGTTACAGCTGATCTGAGGTAAAATGCTCATGTCAATCAACTATCGTGGGAGCGGTAAAATTACAACAAGTTTCTTTGCCAGAATATAGGGCTGAACACAATTAAAAGCAGAAGAAAAATCAATAAACAAGCAAACATACATAATTACGTTTACCTTCCAAATGTTTTAGAATCATATTTAGTAAGGTACCAGTAGCATCCTCAACTCCTCTTCCTGCTCTGTATGCGAACTGCATAGGATCAAGTGCTGACTGTGTTAAGGTTAAAATCCCCTTCCTAGAGAGACCTATAATCATTAAATGGACTCGTTCTTACCTTAACCTTACCGAAACAGCTGCGTACATCAGCTCCACTGATTTGAAGTTTAACAGTAGTGTTCAGAGTCATAATATTCTCACCATACTTCGACAGTTCAGATCCGAAATCATGAGTATCAAAATGTATAGAAAATAAGTTAAAATCATCTGCTAATTCATGATCAGATTTCCCACCTACAGTAATACTTTTAGTCTTCTGTTTAGTTCCAATTATAGACTTCACTCTATCCCAAGCTAAATGAGATTTCCCACTTGTAAACATAGTTTCTACCTTTTCCTAATACCTCAATTTGGCTAATCTCACCTCATTTCTCACTAGTTTATGGGCCTCTCTGTACCGAATAACGTCACCTTGTTTATAATAAATATTACTCAGATTAATTACATTTTAACTTGTTTAGTGATCCATGGTTTGTTGTTTGGAAATACTATACAAGGTTTCTTTTTAATGACCAAATCTACACAAAATCCAATTGTCTAAATCAGTACACACAGATTTAAACAGTTCCCAGTCGGTACATTCAAAGCATCCCATCAGCTCTTGAATTGAGTCTTCAGACCACACAGGAACTAATGTTTTCTCTATTTTTTCCCTTTTCAGGACAGGTTTATAAAGAGGGGCCAAATGGACAACATGATGGTCAGACAGGCCCAAAGGGGCCCTCAAGGATGACTTATAAGCCCCTTTAAAGTCTCCCATCACAATAATGGTTTCATCAGGAGAGATACTTTGCAACCGATGCACCGTTTTACATAGGATATCGGATGCATTTTCAACATTAGCCTTTGGGTGGATATATACAACAGAGATGAATATTTGTGGAAACTCCCTTGGTAAATAAAAAGTGATATCGACAATAGTTCAATATCAGGACTGCATACAGATTCCCGCAGAATAACTCACTACATTATTACATATGATAATTATAAAATATCATTTTTATTTTGACCCACATATTGTCCTGTATAACTGTCTATGATCATCTAATGCAAGAAAATGCATTTTCACACTGTCTGTTTACACTATGTAATATTTTACATATTAAATCTAATAAAAAAATATTTAAAAAATCACCTCCCTATTATCTTTTTAAAATGGAAAGTATTCAGAAATCCTAAAAAGTCACCATAAGCTAAAACTAATATCATTACTTGGCAAACAGTTGTGTTTGTCGTCCTATCTAAAGCGTTTTGAAAAACTGGGACACATGGAGAAGCACTGATAAATGACGTTAAACAATAAGGCAGCTATAGTGATAATATCCTGCTTATAGGTGACCGATTCTTACATGGTGGCCCCAGTCTTATCTTCTGTAAAAAGCCTGTCTTTTCCAGAAATGTCACACTATGTCTGTAACTGCCCACGTGCTCTGCAAACACACAGGGCCGATAATCACTTCTCCCGCAATACTGTTGACAAAATGTCCTTCAGGTACGGGGAAGTTTCCAGTTCTCCCTCGAATTCCTGTTCAGGTTATTTGGGTTAGGCATTGCCTTCTTGAATATAAATTAGATAAGAAGCCGTTGCACACACTCACAATATAGAGTGTGTTTTCTTTACAGAGATAATGTTATGACCTATTTGATATTCAAAGTACTGCATGTAAGGTTTGTGCTCCTTAACTGGCCTTGCAAGACTTATTAGTTCTACTATCAGTAGGGATGTTACCCAGACTACATTTAGTAGCACAGCTGTACCACAGTTCCATTTTGAGGTCTAAAATCATGAAAAACTAGTAGAAATACACTAAATCCATTCTTCTCTAAATATTAAGATGTGACAATGCATTTTAAAAGCCACATTATCTTCTAAAATGGACTGATGGAGGATAGCAGCAATAAAATTTTAACCTTAAATGGATTTAGGAATAAATGTAAATTATTTCAGTAGAGGTAATAAGTTTGTCCTCTCTACACAAATAATTAAGGCTATTTTCCACTGAAAACATTTTTGGACTAAAGTGGATATGTAAGTGGACGTCCTCTACATTCAACAAATTTTGTGCTTTTTTCATTATCTACAAGTACATCTTTCCAGTTTGATTTTCTGTCAGATGGGATAAATAAATTCAATGCAGCTCTTAACCATTTTTTTCTAGCAGTAGTTCACAGTGACCTCTGCAAAAGCTCCAAGAAAAGTAATAACCCTGCTCTCCACTATAGACAGATATAGTGATGTATAGATATACAGTGAAAAGCAAGATTATAATTTACAATATAAACTATGAAAGCAAATTATCAAGATATGAACCTGACTGAGACAAGTGTTAGAAAACCCAAGCAGGTAATTACTATATAGATGGTAAATAGAGTGAAACAGGTAAATATAGCAACAACCGACTGATGAACTGGGGTAGATGTGGTGACTGACGATGTGTTTTCTTTTACCAGAGTAATGTGGAGAACCAGAATGGTGACAGAAGGAACGTGAAGCACACACCACTAGCTGGGGTCGGTAAGTATACAGGTAAAGCCACAATACACACACACAGGGACAGAAGAAAATTAGTGGATAAGACAAAGGAGATCACAGGAGTCAGCATAGGAGATTACTGGAGACTTACTAGCCAAACCATCAAGGTAAAGATAGCAGTTAAGGAGCCCAGACAAGGAGTGACTAGTGGTGTGTTCTTTAATGAGGTGCTTGATTGGAGTGCTGATGGGTGACAGGTTCAGGTGATTAGCAAACTGGTGAGTGGAAATGTGAAGTGAATGTGACAAGAGAGCCTGGTGTATCTGGGACAGTACCCACTAAGGATGCAACAATACAGTTAGACCACGGTCCCTTACATATCTTGGTTTTTTTTAACCACGGCTTTTGGTTTGGTTCAGTTCTGATGGCTTGGCATCATTGATTATTATATGTCTACTTCAAATTTCTTTTAAGAGAAGTGTTACTTTTGTCTATTTTTACCTAAAATAGGATGGATTGATCAGTCCTGAGCACTATAAACACATGTAACGTCTGTTTCATACATACATTCGACGCCAGAAGGCACCCTAATGTGAAAACTCCAAATATGCATTACAGAAGTAATAGAACTTATAAGCGTGTAATAAACCGTTGATGTCATATTGAATGGTTCAATATTAGAATAGGAGATCCAGAGTCAATGATCTCTTTAAAGGCTTAGAGTGGACTATTTTCGAGGAGCAACAGCAGGGGGGCTCATTCACTGGACCAGGCTCTGTGGAAGAGGTGAAGCCAAAAGAGTAGTAATGTCTAAACAATGCAAACATGGACCATGGAATGAATTCTGTAATACGGTGGGAGTTTCAACTTATAGGTGACCAGGTTGACTTGTTTATTGATGGGCAAGTGACCACTGTACTTGGGAGCTTTTCCAGTTTGATGTCCCTTGTTGAGAACCATACCTTCTACCCAGGCTGGTAGGAGTGTTGGTCCTCCGGGAATTGGTGGAAGTGCACTGCCTTGTGGAGATTGGTGTTGAGTCCCAGACCCTTCCACTCTCCTGGAGCCAATAATCCACTGCTGGTCCATCTGAGGAAGCTCTTGACCGGTGGAATAGTGGAGGTTGGAAATCAAGGATACATTGGAAGTGTGGAAGTTTATTCAGCCCAAGCAAAGAATTGGTACCAGGAGTCTGGTGGCTGCAGCAGAAGGTTCTCAGGAATCATTACTGGCAAGGGACCTTGGACATGGTGCAATCCTAGCAACTTTGGATGAACCTTTGTACGTCCTTAGGGATCTTTGGCCACCAGAAATGATCTTGAAAGAGATTGGATGTCCTCTCATCCAGTGACTGCTGGACCAGACTGACAATGACACTGGGAGGCAGAATGGTTTGGATTTTCAGATGGTGGAACTGAGACATAAAAGGGCATCAGCCTTGATGTTCTTTGTCCTTGGAAAATAGAAAATCGTAAACTCAAACCTTGTACAGAATAGTGCCAATCTAGCTGTTTGAGGATTGAGAGGCTAGGCATCATGGAAGTACTCAAAGTTGTTGTGGTCTGTGAGGATGCTGAAAGGATGGCCAACCAGTGTCACCATTGTTTCGAGATGAGTTTGATGGCTAGGAGTTCACAATAGTGATATTGTAGGGTTTTTTTTTTTGCCATTGGAGACAGCTTCTTGGAGAAAAAGGTACTTTTGGAGGATGAGTTGTTGACCTCCACAACAAAGGCCTTCTCAGGATGAGGGTGAGCTAGCAGAGGAGTGGTAGTAAAGGCCTCTTTGAGGACCTGGAATGCTTGAGTGTCTTTGGAAATCCAGGACAGAGACTTGAGCCTGAATTTCAGAAGAGAGATAGTAGAACTGGCAGTAGAAATGGGAGAGCGAGTATGTCAGGTAAAGACAGCGTTATCTTTCCTGACATCCAGCTTGAGATACAATTAGTATTCCCTCAGCATGCCTAGGACCTGTCAAACATGTTGGTAATATTCAGTCAGGTTCGGGACGTACATGAAGATGTCATCAATGTAGACCAGTACAAAGCAGTGCAGACCAGTCATAAAGCCTTGTAATATGGAAGGGGCATTGACCAGCCCAAATGGCATGACCCAGTATTCGTAGTTTCCCATCGGGAATTCCAAAGGCAGACTTCCACTTGTCCCCATTGCATATCCAAATGAGATTATTTGCAATCTGATGTTGTTGAGTGGTCAGTAGTCAATGAAATGTAATATTTCAGCATGAGGAGAAGTAAATATTGACAGATTTTTCATTTTTGGGTCATTTACACGTTCACTAGTTCACATAGGTCCATAAGTGGCATACCTCCACAAAGTTAGCAGTGTCTTTCTGCGGTTAGAGTAAAAAGGGAAGGGAAGTGTAAACAGTGGTTAGTACTAACCTTCTGTCTTCATGCGTGACTTGTGTAAATTGTTTCCAAGCAACTGTGGCTCTCAACATGGTTCAGAAATGGCTAATGGGTTGTAAAGCTCACAGAAAATTATGATAAACAACTGTCCCTGCTAAAAGGGAGAAGTCTTTTATATTTACCCTCTGTTGTAACATGCCTTTTGAATTTGAGGTTGCCAGTTGTGTTTAGCAAAAAAACGTTTTGCTGAGAGTGTGGATGTTGCTGAAGCTGATGTAAGTCACAGTGCAAGATTTCTACAGCATTGAGGAAACACTGAGAGCTGTGTAAGAGCAGTTCGTATACCAGTGGGTCGTCTGAAAGCTGCACCAGTCCATGAATAAAGCATCAGGTGCTGTGCAGCTCTGATCTGTTTTTTAGGATCCCTTTGAAATAAGTCAGATGAATAAATAATAAATGCATACAGTCCGAGTGGAGACAAGATAGGAAACAGAATACAAATCCAGAAGGAGTGTGAGAGAGATGAAGGGAGAGAAAAGGAAATCACAAAGACTAAATTATCTTATAAACATCTTTGGTTACTTCGTCATTATGACTTTTATCAGTATCATTGTCACCATTACACCTTATTATATCCACAGAACTTATTTTATAACAATAACATGTATTTACACACTCATACACATATTTACACACACACACTGTATGCACTGTTTTAAACAATCATTTAAATAATAATTTCCTAATAACACTTTTGTACATAATACAGTTGAGGTCGAAAGTTTACATACAACTTGCAGAATCTGCAAAATGTTAATTATTTTACCAAAGAATGACCATATAAAATGCATGTTATTTTTTATTTAGTACTGACCTGAATAAGATATTTCACATAAAAGATGTTTACATATAGTCCACAAGAGAAAATCATAGCTGAATTTATAAAAAAAGACCCTGTTCAAAAGTTTACATATGCTTGATTTTTAATACTGTGTTGTTGTGAATGATCTGCTGGTTTTTTTTTTTTTTGTTGTTGTTGTTTAGTGATAGTTGATGTATATATATATATATATATATATGGTACAACGGGGCTAAAGGCACCCCCTAAGAAAAAATGTGCTTTTCACCATGCAAGAATATGATTGCTGAAAAATACATACGTGTGTATTGAACATTTATGGAGCAACATATTTTGTGTGAAAATAAATCATACAAGTTGTTTATTTTGTTAAAAAATCTCATAAATGTATGAGGTGGGGCATTTTACCCCACACACAGGGTAAAAGGCCCACCAGCATGGGGTAAGAGGCACACAGTATTGATACAAATGCTTTAACTAAAATAATGTTTTTTTTGTTTGTTTGTTTGTTTTAAAAGTCTGTACTATTTTCTGCTTATTTTGATCATTATGTTTTGTTTAATAAATATACTGTCATTAAAATATGTTAATAGAAAATATATTTTAAAATACAGAAACAAAATCACTTCAAAATGTAAAGATTCTGAAAGCATCGAAGGAAATCCTATTATAATTTAATATAGATTTACAGTACTAACAACAAATTATATTTTATTATATGATATGATTAATAGCATGTTTTTAAATACGATGGTTTCATTCTAAACATGGTGATTACTTCTAAGATTGACACCCAACATAATATATGATATTTACCATCTGAATCTAACAATGTCATGTCAACAAATGGAAAAGTCAGCCTTCTATTAATTATCATGTTAATATTGTGCCCTTTAGCCTCAACAGCAGGGGTGCTTTTTTACCCCAAATACCATACTTTTACATATTCTTTTGTTGTTGCTGTTTTAATCATCTTAAACAAAACTGAAAATCATTAAAA
This sequence comes from Labeo rohita, assembly GCF_022985175.1. Lineage (NCBI taxonomy): Eukaryota > Metazoa > Chordata > Actinopteri > Cypriniformes > Cyprinidae > Labeo > Labeo rohita. The sequence goes on from NC_066876.1 coordinate 6,211,035, forward strand.
AGCATTTGTCTCAAGATATATTTAATAATTTTAGCGATTCTCATTTGCTACTGTAATGCCACGCCAGCAGAGGGAGCCCTCACCCATGGACTGACTGTTACCGCTCCCTCTGCTGCTTCTATGGTTACTTCCTGTTTGGCAGCCATTTAAGGAGGGCCATGCCAAACAGGAGGTTGCGAAGTATTGTTTTGCCTGTGCGGACTCTACCAAGCGTTTTCCCTGTTTTCATTGCCTTGTTTTAGTTATTTCCACAGCCTTGTTTCTTTGCCATAGTTTTGTCTAGCTTCATTGCCATAGTTTTTGCCTAGTTTCATAGCCTTGTTTATTTGTTACTTTTGGATGGCTCACTTGGATTTTGACCTTCTGCCTGTTTATTTGGATTTTGCTTTTGTCTTGCCCTACATATTACTGTTTGTTTGGAGATTGACCCCGCCTGTCTTGACTACGTTGTGTTTAATAAAGCTCGCACCTGGATCTATCACGCTTCTCAAGAGTCCCGTTACAGAATACTTCGCCTCCCAGAGATCCAGCGGCTTTTGGGACGCAGATCAAACCATGGATCCAGCATCATGCCTCTTCCGCCTCCACCAAGGTAACCAACCTATAGAGGATTACGTTGTTGATTTTTGTGAGCTGTGCTGTTTGGTGACTTTTAATGACGTGGCACTTAAGGACATTTTCCGCAACGGATTAAACGATCCGATTAGTTCTGGCCTACCTGGAGGGAAAATTCACTGGTCTTTGGAACAGTACATTGACTTTGCCCTCCGGTTGGCTGGATCACCATTTACTGTGGGGGTAGCTGATGAGGAACCCTGCTATCCCCCAGTATCAGCCAAACCTGTGAATTTTTCCATCATGTCTGGAATTATTCAAGTCACGTCAGAGCCCTATCATGCCATGCCTGCCAAGCCAAAGCCTGCTCAAGTCACACCCACCAAGCCAAAGTCTGCTCACGTCACGTCTACCAAGTCACAGTTTACTCACGTCACGTCTTCTGCCCCTTCTGCCTGCTCACGCCATGCCTGCCGCTCCAGGGCCTGCTCACGTCATGGCCGCTCTTCCAGAGTCTGCACCTGTCATGGCTGCCATCCCAGAGCCAGTCCACAAGATGGCCGCCACCCCAGAACCAGTCCACAAGATGGCCGCCACCCCAGAGCCAGTCCACAAGATGGCCGCCACTCCAGAGCCAGTCAACAAGATGGCCGCCATCCCCAAGCCTGTTCACAAGATGGCCGTCATCCCCAAGCCTGTTCACAAGATGGCAGCCATCCCCAAGCCTGTTCACAAGACGGCCGCCCCGTCTGAGTCCCCGGCCAAGATGGCTGCCATGCCTGAGCCTCATCAGATCAAAATCATCTCATTTGAATCTCATCCCATGTCTGCCACACCCAAGGCAAATCAAGTGATGCCTGATCCTCCGGTGTCAAGTCAAGTCAGGGCTGCACTTTTAGTGCCAAGTCAAGTGACAGCTGTGTTTCCTGAGCCACGTCAAGTTACAGCTGTTACTTCTGAATCAAGTCAAGTCACAGCTGTCCTCCATGAGTCAAGCCAAGACACAGCTGTCCTCCATGAGTCAAGCCAAGTCACAGCTGTCCTCCATGAGTCAAGCCAAGATACAGCTGTTCTCCATGAGTCAAGCCAAGTCACAGCTGTTCTCCATGAGTCAAGCCAAGATACAGCTGTTCTCCATGAGTCAAGCCAAGTCACAGCTGTTCTCCATGAGTCAAGCCAAGACACAGCTGTTGTTCCCCATGAGTCAAGCCAAGTCACAGCTGTTCCCCATGAGTCAAGCCAAGTCACAGCTGTTCCCCATCAGTCAAGCCAAGTCACAGCTGTTGTTCCTGAATCAAGCCAAGTTACAGCTGTTGTCCCTGAGTCAAGCCACATTACAGCTGTTGTTCCTGAGTCAAGCCACGTTACAGCTGTTGTTCCTGAATCAAGTCAAGTCACAGCTGGGTTGTGTATGTTAAGCCAAACCACAGCAGATCTCCATGAGCCAAGCCAAGCCAAGTTACAGCAGATCTTCATGAGCCAAGTCAAGTTGCTGCTGTTGTTCCCGAGTCAAGTCAAGCCACGGCTGATCTTCCTGAGCCAAGTCAAGCCACAGCTGACCTTCACGAGCCAAGTCAAGTCACAGCTGGTCTTCACGAGCCAGGTCAAGTCACAGCTGTTCTTCACGAGTCAAGTCAAGTCACCGACCTCCCTGAGTCAAGTCAAGTCAAGTCACGGCAGACCTCCCTGAGTCAAGTCAAGACACAGCTGCGCTCCTAATAGAGCCTCTTCATGACATGGCTGCTAGTATAGAGCCTCGCCAAGCCACGGCCGTCATGCCAGAACCCCGCCAGGTCCCGTCTGACCTTCCAAAGCCATGTCATGTCTCAGCTGACCTCCTAGAGCCTTGTCACGTCTCAGCTGACCTCCTAGAGCCTTGTCACATCTCAGCTGATCCCCCAGAGCCTCGTCACGTCTCAGCTGACCCCCCAGAGCCTTATCTCGTATCAGCTGACATCCCAGAGCCTCGTCAGGTCTTAGTCGCCTTTCCAAAGCCTTGCCAGGTCTCGTCTCAGCTCCCAAGCCACACAGAGCCCACGCTCCCAAGCCACGCAGAGCCCATGCTCCCAAGCCACATGCCCACAGCGTCCACACCCTCAAGACCAGCAGGCATCCCACTATCTACTGTGCTGCCTATAATGGCTGTTGCCATTTTGAGCGTGTGGGCTACACACTGCGCTCCTGAGGCCTCGTCTGACCACGAGTCTGCTTCAGAGGCCTCGACTGACCACGAATCTGTGCCAGAGGCCTCTCCTGTCCAAGAATTTGCGCCAATGCCTCCAGAGGTGTCAGCTTCCACTGTAGATCCTCCAAAGGAGGCGGCGTCCATTCATAAACTCACTGCCACGTCGGTCCATGAGTCTGCTCCAGAAATCTTGTCTGACCACGAGTCTGCTCCAATGCCCCTGGAGGTGGAGGTGGAGGCTGCAGAAACTCCTATGGGGGCGGCGTCCTCCTATGAACTCTCTACCCCTCGTGTCACGGCCAAGGAGGCCTATCATGAACTCTCTGCCTGTCATGTCACGGCCAAGGAGGCCAATCATGGACTCTCTGCTCTGCTATGGATGTCATTAGTTCTACTATGGGTATCTTTGCTCCTGTCTGCTCTGCCTGCCCCGCCATGGCTCCCTGCTCTGCCTGCTCTGCCTGCTCTGTCTGCCCCGCCATGGCTTCCTGCTCTGCCTGCTCTACCTGCCCCGCCATGGCTGCCTGCTTTCCCTCCAGGCTCCTCAGAATCTACCATGGTGGACTTCTGCTCCAGTGTTACACTGTCAGCCATTGCTCCACGGCCCAGGCCCTCCAGTGTTTCACTGTCTGCCACTGTTCCACGGCCCAGGTCCTCCAAGGTTCCACTGTCTGCCACAGCTCCACGGCCCAGGTCCTCCAAGGTTCCATTGTCTGCCACAGCTCCACGGCCCAGGCCCACCAGTGTTTCACGGTCTGCTACTCTTCCAGGGCCCAGGTCCTCCAGTGCTTCACTGTCTATCACTGCTCCACGATCCAGGCCCACCTCCTCTGCACGGACCTGGCCCTCCGTCCCACCCCCTGTTTTGCCTCTGTTCCCCCACCCTCCTGGACTCTTGTTGTTTTGAGCGCCAGGAGTCGCTCCTAGAGGGGGGGGATTCTGTAATGCCACGCCAGCAGAGGGAGCCCTCACCCATGGACTGACTGTTACCGCTCCCTCTGCTGCTTCTATGGTTACTTCTTGTTTGGCAGCCATTTACGGAGGGTCATGCCAAACAGGAGGTTGCAAAGTATTGTTTTGCCTGTGCGGACTCTACCAAGCGTTTTCCCTGTTTTCATTGCCTTGTTTTAGTTATTTCCACGGCCTATTTTGTTTCATTGTTATAGTTTTGCCTTGTTTCTTTGCTATAGTTTCGTCTAGCTTCATCGCCATAGTTTTTGCCTAGTTTCATAGCCTTGTTTATTTGTTACTTTTGGATGGCTCACTTGGATTTTGACCTTCTGCCTGTTTATTTGGATTTTGCTTTTGTCTTGCCCTACATATTACTGTTTGTTTGGAGATTGACCCTGCCTGTCTTGACTACGTTGTGTTTAATAAAGCTCGCACCTGGATCTGTCACGCTTCTCAAGAGTCCCGTTACAGCTACTTAAATCTACAACATTTTTAAAAACATCAAATATTAGATCAAGTAAGCACAGAATCGACTTTGCTCTGCTGCCCGCGATCATGCCAAGGATCAACCAATATTGCACGTGTATGTTGAAAAGCGGATGTTTTGGAATGTGCTACGCAACGTTTTTCAGCCAACTAGTGGTTTAGAGGAAAGTAATATTAAAGGCACCTGTCGGGGCGCCTTTAGCCCTGTCCATATATATATATATAATAATATATATTACTGAGGTAAAGAATTTACGTATGACAATGATCATTAGATCAACTTACTATAAGACTATGATATCTGTTCTGTAAATAAAACATACATAATTTATTAGAGATGCAAGAAAACCAGAATATGTTCAGTGTCACAATTTAAGTAGCCTATTAGCATATGGGCCGAAATAGTCTTGGTAAGAAAAAAACAAAAAAAAACAAATGTCATGTTGCTTAAAGTATATTGTTGATTTCTGTAAAAAAAAAAAAAACTTGCCTTTTTAATTCTAACACTTATTTCTAAGTATTTTGTGTAGTCTAAATAATGTTTTTCAGGGCAAAATTAAATAAAGTAATGCAATCATGTTGTTGCATAAGAGAAATGCTCTTAATTAAATCAAGGGTATTACAGAAGTTGGAGTATTTTTAAGGGTCACAGATGGAGGAAAGCTGTCATCTACTTTGCTCTCATCTGTAGTAAGCTGAGAGCACCAGTAGGGCTGTTATGTTTGACTTCTGCAGCACAGTAGACACATCAGATCAAAGACCAAGGAAATGAAGGTTTCAGAGTTTCAGACGGTGAAGTAACATCTCACTCTGCTCCTGTCTGTCTGGGCTGTTCATAGTGTTTTTTTTTGTTTGTTTGTTTTTTAACAGCAATTGGAAAGCTGTTCTGAAAGCATCTTGCTTCTCAGATGTTTCTCCTGAGAAAGTGTCCCTTCTAGATGAAATGAGGGTCCATTGTATGTCCACATGAAATATATAAATTCACATTGTAGACCTTGAAGCATAAAACTGCAAGTGGTAATTACGTGTGTTGGGATTCAGCTTCTGCACTTCTGTGCATATAGCTGGGCCTTCTTTATTTATGAACACGTATAGACGAATGACAGAAGCATCTCAAATATGCACCATTAATAAGCAGTAAATTGGAAAGCCTGTTTCCATGCTCAATACAAATATAAAAATGTAAAATAAATAAATAAATAAAAAGTTTATTTTATTCTTGCAATTCTTGCAATGCTAAGACAAAACTAATTATTGACATGAAACATTAAAAATAATAATTTGCAATTATCTTTTTTTTTTCCATGGTGGAAGGTAAAAAAAATAATTGTGAGATGTATACTCAAAATTCTGAGGGGAAAAAAAAGTCAGTTCTGAATTTAAATATCACAAGTCTGAATAAGAAAGTCGTTACTTATTGATCTTTATTTATTTTTTATACTAAGGCGGAAAAAGACTTCCGAGGCAGAAACAATTTTTGATGTACTTCCTCATTAATGAAATGTAGCATAGAATTAAACCACAGCTTCATATAACTGACATGGGTAATGACTTAAAATGTCATTGACATGTCACAGATATTTGAAGCCACGTTAAACATTTACTAAAAAAAAAGAGCTAAGTTAAAATGATCTTTGCAATCCTCTACTGCAATATTAAAAGTCACATGTTTTATTCCTGTTGCTGTACTGATTTCAACAGATAATCCTATATGTTTAAAGTAAAATAGTTTGGTATTTGAAAATGTATAACCTTAAAAAAAATTATATTTTGCTTACTGAAAGATCATATGTGGCTCAAAGTGTCATTTCCTAACCCCCTGCTGTTTTGACTGCAGACATGGAGAGGATATGAAGTGTTTTGTAGGGTGAGAAGGGAATGCCTGTGATGAATATTTTATGAGCCATCGTTCAGTTAGTTTTCTGTGGCATGACAGCTGTGAGAAGTCCTACAGTCTTAAAAAATCCTTTCTGTCAAAGAGAATGACATGCAGGAGAAGATGATAGTACGACAGTCTTTGTGGAATCCCATCAGCTAACTCAAAGTAATGTAAAGCTAAGGGACTCAAAGACTATCATACGACTTACATTTATTTATTTAGCAGATATTGTTGTGTAAGAAAATACAGGACAGGGCTCAAACTTACATCCTAACACGCCATACAAAAGGACTGGGCTATGTAATACCCTCAACAATAGAATAACTGTATTTGACACATTTAACATTTAAGCAATGTGACATTTTTGAGTAAAACTGAATTTTCTATATTAAAAGAAAATTTAGAACAGGCTTAAATTTATTCAGTATTCATTATGTCATAGTGAGTACGATGAAAGGTTTCAAAAACACAAAAAAGTCTTCTTTCCACATGCTACATTCATTCAAACAATGCCATGTTCAAAAATAAAATCTCTGATTTATTGTTTGTCTTCAAACATGCAAATGAGAACCCCTCCAGAAGATAATATGATAAATAATTTTAATCAGAGGGTTGTTATTCATCAAAGATGGTTTTATGTGATTTCTACAAGACTAATTCAGAAGCTTTTGTACCCAAGAAAGCATAGCTATCATATTTATTGCTTGAAGTGCCACATATGTTGGATGATGCATGGTGGTTCTGTGTGTCAAAGCCTGATTTTCATTTTGATGTTCTCATCCATAAAAGTGATAGAAAGTCTGAGTTTCTGTTGAAAAGAAAAATACAGTCTATAATTTGTATAACTACTTAATCATAAGCAGTTACAGTGACACTGCATTTGTCTTAGGAATAGTTCTCCATAAAATGAAAAACATTCATCATTTATTTGTCATTTTGTCGTTTCTCTATCTTTCTACTTTTTCATTACAGAGTGAAGCAGGATCACTATGTCTTAGCTGGTTTGAAGGCTGGTGTCTAACCAGCTAAAAACCAGCTGACAACCAGCTTGGCCAAGCTGGGAGACCAGTTAAAACCAGCTACTTCCAGCTTAAACTACACACTTAAAAAAAAAGGTGCTTTAAAAGGTTCTTCACAGCGATGCCATAGAAGAACCATTTTTGCTTCCACAAAGAACCATTCAGCCAAAGGTTCTTTAGAGAACCATCTCTTTCTTACCTTTTTATATTCTGAATCTGAACCTTCTTTTGCCACAAAGAACCTTTTGTGAAACAGAAAGTATCTTCAAATATTAAATTTTCTTTATGGAACCATTTAGACAATAAAGGTTCTTCTATGGCATCGTGAAGCACCTTTATTTTTAAGAGTGTAGCTAAGAGCAGCCAGCCAGCTTAGACTGGTTTTGTCAGTTTTGTTTTGTTTTTTTTTTCAGCAGGGATGTTTTCTTTAAATATAAAGGGTATGTACGTGATGTCCCAGCCCACTGAGTGGCAAAAAGATTGAATAGTAGCACTGGTTTTCAATGTGAATGCTGCGACAGAACACACAAAACACATCTAAAATGAGAAAGAGCTTTGCGATTGACGGTACAAATAGATTTGACAAGAAATCTGTGGTGTATTTTTACAAACTACCGAAAGCTGCATAAAAGAGAAGCAAATGGATCCAAGCAATTTAAAGAAACAAACGGACTCCAGGGAGTGAAATGCAGATTTGCAGTTATCATTTTATAAAATCATACCGTATATACTGTATTGTCATATAGGGGAGACCGGGGCTGAAAGTAACACTTTTTATTTGAGCATCAATGCAGTGGTTGTTTGTGCTAGATCTCTCAAACTTTGATATATGGTAGCCACATTTGTCGGTAACACTTTAGAATACAGTTCCGTCATTAATGAATAACTACACAGGAACAAATGATTAATGCACTATTAACATTCTAGTAACTAATATTAACTAACAAGAAACTCAGATTAACAAATCAGTAAGTCATAGCACTCAGTTGAACGTGGTAGTTCACTATTAGCTAATCAGTAACTACTATTTTTTCATATCTCCCAGAGAACTACTAAGAACTACTGTATACATGTTCATAATTAATGTGAATAATGCAAAATGTATAATTAATTCTAAGGTGAAGATCATGGTAACCCACTAGTAATGACTGGGGTATTACCAAATATTTTAGAAGGAATTGCTAATTATTTGGATCCGTATTCTAAAGTGAAGACCATGATAACTCTCTAGTAATGACTAAAGTCATTAAATACTATTAAGGGTTTTTGTAAGGTTCTGGATGGTAATACTTCTGATGGCTTTGGAAACACTTGAGTCATTACCAGTGTTGGAGAAAGTTACTTTTAAAAGTAATGCATTACAATTTTCCGTCACTCCCTGAAAAAGTAACTAATTATGTTACTTAGTTAATTTTTATGGAAAGTAATGTGTTATGTTACTTTTGTGTTACTTTTTAAATCTTGGCAGGGCTTGCTTCTTTGTTCCCCTTCAGTAACGCAAGCTGCGTCCAAATGCTATGGGAACGCCTCCAGCATAACCACGTGTGTAATCAGTCGAATGGAAAGGCGGTACGTCACGGGCGAGTGACGTCATCGACCAGGAAGCTTAAAAGCATGTGCGCTGGAACCGGCGTTAGCTTCTGTCTTTCAGCAGCGCTCAGTGTGTGTGTTTGTTTGTGCTCCGTTTTTGTGCTAGTTTGCACAGCTTTCTTTTTGAGCACAATGTCCGTTTCTAAGGCCAAAGATAAGAGCGAGAGCAAGTCACGTTATAGAATGTGTGTTCCTTCCTGCTCACGTTATATTACGAGCGGGGATACACACAGACTATGCGTGGCTTGCTTGGGAGCTGAGCACGCGGAGTCAGCTCTCCCCCCTGCATACACTCTGCTCCCGGAAGACTCTCTTTGAGGAGGGAGCCTTCACCAGCGCTGGATCTGTTGGAGGGAATGGAGACGGGTGATCCCCTATCTCCTTCCTTACCCAGCAGATCCGTTGCCCGTTCTTTGGGATCGGAAGCCCGCTCTGTGGTTTCTTTCCCCCGGGGAACGAGCTTGACGCTCCACCTATCTTCCTCTGAGGAGGTTGATGTGGAGAGCGTTGATGAGGTCTCGCTCCCTCAGTCACCCCAGTATGAGGAGCTGTTGGAGGTGGTGACTCGTGCTGTGGCCAAGCTCAACATCGATTGGCCAGCCGAGACACAAGCCGAACCACAGAGAAGCAAACTCGATGAGCGCTTCCTGCGTTGTAGGCCACCTCCTACACGCTGGAGTCTATTTATCCCCGCCTCTGACAACTACGGCAACGTGGTGGAGATGGCCGAGCAAGGATATAGAGCGATGTCCCGGGTGGAACAGACCCTAGCTAGCTATCTGTCCCCTGGTGCGGCATCATCTCTGAAGGCTCTGGTCTTGCCCTCCAAGCCGTTTCGTGTTACATCAGCGCTGGTGGTCAAGGGGTACATGGCTGCAGGTTAGGCTGGTGTGTGTCTGCACACCATGTCGGTGTTACAGGCGTACCAAGCCGACCTGCTCAAAGAGCTGGATAAAGGCGAGGAGATTAAAGCTGACGACATCTCTGAACTTAGGAGGACCGCTGACCTGTCTCTCCGTGCCACCAAGGAGACCGCCCGTGCCCTCGCCGTTTTCCAGCTCAAGGGGCTGCTGGGCAGGAGTAGCCCCTGCCGTGTACCAGCTCCTCACACTGGGAGACTCAGAAACAGAGCGTCGCCCCTCGCACTCCACCCCAACGAGAGCGAGGTCGATGACGCTCAAAGCCGGGGACCTCCAAGGCGAAGCCCGACCTGAGGGTCGTGCTTCAGTCTAGGAAGTCCTCGGCTAAGCGGGCTGAGGGCAAAAGCGGGGTGCACCACATTCCACGGTGTCCATTTTTGGCCCCTGAGGGGGCACACCTCATAGCCCTTCAGGCCCTCTCAGTGGCCCCTTCTTTCCTGGACTTTGCACCAGGGTTGGCGAAAGCTTTTCTGTACCCTCGTTGCCTAAAGTCCCCTCCTCAGCACCACGGCCGGTTGTACTCCAGGCCTTCTGTTCTCCTCTCTTTCGGGAGCCAGACCAGCAGAAGTTTAATTGTATGTACATACACATACGTCCACAGAGCTGCCGTGTGGAGAAAGTCAGACCAGCTTTTTGTTTGTTGTGGTCCACCTAAGAAGGGTCTTCCTGCTTCCAAGCAGACCCTTAGTCGCTGAATCCTAGATGCTATTTCGAGTGCTTATGAGTCCTCTGGCCTCCCTTCTCCTGTGGGGATCAAGGCTCATTCGACTCAGAGTATGGCAGCCTCTAAGTCTTTTCTGGCAGGTGTCCCTATTCAGGACATCTGCAATGCTGCGGGTTGGTCCACACCCCTCACCTTTGTCAGGTTCTATGACCTAGACCAGCGGTCGCCCCTGGCTCTTCTGTCCTTTGTCCTAGCTCTCACTGGCAGGGACTTGGAGTATGGCGGTGTGGGCATCTCGTTCCCATAGCGTTTTGTACGCAGCTCAAGTTCCTGAAGGGAACGTCTCAGATTACGTATGTAACCCTGGTTCCCAGAGGGAACGAGACGCTGTGTCCCGGGGCCATACTTCCTGCATCCCTGCAAGCGCTGGCTTCTCTCTGAAGCTAACGCCGGTTCTGGCGCACATGCTTTTAAGCTTCCTGGACGATGACGTCACCCACCCATGACATACCGCCTTTCCATTGGACTGATTACACATGTGATTCAGAGCGTGGTTACGCTGGAAGCGTACCCATAGCTTTTTGGACACAGAGTCTTGTTCCCTCTGGGAACCAGGGTTACATACATAACCTGAGACATTTTTCATATACAACAATTCTAATGTAAAAGCCCTTTTACACCAAAAGTGAAATGAATTCACCTCAGTCTGAAAGTAAAAGGACATTTATGCAGGAGATCACTCTTCAGCTATAAAAAATGAAGCACAAATGTTAGTTTATCTCAAATAATTATTGCTTAGTATGGTTGAATTGCATCATTGAAGGTCAACAGCAAAGACACCGGTTAATAAAATGGGATTAAATACATAAAGGACATTTGTTTTATATAACATATTCAATTATTGCAGGGTTGAGTTTGCATTTCACTGTTTTTATTCATTTTTAAGGAATACTGAATCTGTTTTTTGTGAGTGAGATGAATTAATGCATGTTCACATTTAGTCTATAATACAGTAACATCATGTTTACTGCCAATTTCCCGACAGGAGAATTGTCAATCAATAAATGGGGAAAAAAAGTAACTGGCTGTAACGCCACGCCAGCAGAGGTAGCCCTCAACCATAGACTGTCTGTTACCGCTCCCTCTGCTGCTTCTACATTAACTTCCTGTTTGGCAGCCATAAAAGGCAGGCCATGCCAAACTAACCCCACAAAGTATTGTTTTGCTGTGCGGACTCTACTAAGCGTTTTCTCCTATTTCATTGCCCTGTTTTGTTATATTCCTCGGTTTTGTTTTTCGTCATTGTTTTGCTTTGTTTTTTGCCATTGTTTGATTCTGTCTCATTGCCATAGTTTTGCCTCGTTTCATAGTCTTGTTCATTTGCTACTTTGGACTGTTCTCTCTGGTATTTTGACCCATTGCCTGTTCTGTTGGATCTTATACGCTTCCCATGAGTCTTGTTACAGAATACTTTGCCTACCAAAGATCCAGCGGCTTTCAAGAACACAGATCACCATGGACCCTGCATCACGCCTCTTCTGCCTATGACAAGGTGACCGTTGTATTGAGGATTATGTTGGGGAATTTTGTGACCTGTGTCATCTTGTGGGTTTTGATGATGTGGCACTCAAAGACATTTTTCGAGTGGGTCTAAATGACCCCATTCGTTTGGGCCTTCCTGGGGGTAAGATTCACTGGACTTTGGAACAGTATATAGATTACGCCTTATTACTGGCAGGATCATCATTTACTGTGGGGGTTGCAGATAAGGAGCCCTGCAACCCTACAGCACCCAGCACATCAGAACATTTTCACACCCCAGCCTTCATGTCCGGAATTGTTGATATCATGCCAGAGCCCTCTAATGCCAAGCCTGCCAAGCCAAAGTCTGCTAAAGCCATGTCTACCACGCCAGAGCCCTCTCGTGCCAAGTCTGCCATACCTCTACCTCCTCACACCACGTCTGCCAAGCCAAAGCCTGTTCATGCCATGTCTGTCAAGCCAGAGTCTGCTCACGTTATGCCGGTAACTCAAAAGCCTCATTGCACAACATCTCCTGCTCCAAGGCCTGCTCACGTCACGTCTCCTGCTCCAAGGCCTGCTCACGTCATGTCTCCTGCTCCAGGGCCTGCCCACGCCATGCCTGCCGCTCCAGGGCCTGCTCACACCATGCCTGCCGCCCGTCCAGAGTCTGCACCTGTCATGGCCGCCCTTCCAGAGTCTGCACCTGCCATGGCCGCCATCCCAGAGCCAGTCCACAAGATGGCTGCCATCCCAGAGCCAGTCCACAAGATGGCCGCCATCCCAGAGCCAGTCCACAAGATGGCCGCCATCCCAGAGCCTGTTCACAAGATGGCCACCATCACCAAGCCTGTTCACAAGATGGCTGCCCCGTCTGAGTCCCTGGCCAAGATGACTGCCACGCCTGAGCCTCATCAAGTCAAAATCATATCATCCAAATCTCATCTCGCCATGTCTGCTGCACCCAAGTCAAGTCAGTGCTACACTTTCTGTGCCAAGTCAAGATACAGCTGTTCTCCATGAGCCAAGCCAAGATACAGCTGTTCTCCATGAGTCAAGCCAAGACACAGCTGTTCTTCACAAATCAAGCCAAGTCACAGCTGTTTCCCATGAGTCAAGCCAAGTCACAGCTGTTCCCCATGAGTCAAGCCAAGTCACAGCTGTGGTTCCTGTGTCAAGCACAGTTACAGCTGTAGTTCCTGAGTCAAGTTGCGTTACAGCTGTTGTTCCTGAGTCAAGCTAAGTTACAGCTGTTGTTCCTGAGTCAAGTAAAATAACAGCTGGGTTGTCTATATTAAGCCAAACCACAGATGATTTCCATGAGACAAGCCAAGCCACAGTTGATCTTCATGAGCCAAGCCAAGTTACTGCTGTTCCTCCCGAGCCAAGTCAAGTCACAGCTGACCTTCATGAACCAAGTCAATGTCACAGCTGATCTTCACGAGCCAGGTCAAGACACAGCTGTTCTTCATGAGTCAAGTCAAGCCACGGTATACCTCCCTGAGTCAAGTCAAGCCACGGCAGACCTCCCTGAGTCAAGTCAAGTCACGGCAGATCTCCCTGAGTCAAGTCAAGTCACGACAGACCTTCCTGAATCAAGTCACGAAACAGCTGCGCTCCTAACAGCACCACTTCACAACATGGCTGTTAGTACAGGGTCTTGCCAAGCCACGGCCGTCCTGCCAGAACCTCGCCACATCTCGTCTGACATCCCAAGGTCACGGCCTATCATGATGGCCAGGGTACTGGACCCACCACTAGTGTCAGTGCGGGCAGCAAACATCTCAGTGGCACCAGAGCCTCGTCACGTCCCGTCAGATCACCCAGTGCCTCATCACGTCTCGTCTGTCTGTCCAGAGCCAAGTCACATCTCGTCTGACCGCCCAGAGCCTTGTCATGTCCCGTCAGATCACCCAGTGCCTCGTCACGTCTCGTCTGTCTGTCCAGAGCCAAGTCACGTCTCGTTTGACCGCCCAGAGCCAAGTCACGTCCTGTCTGACCTTCCAAAACCACGTCACATCTCAGCTGGTCCTCTAGAACCACATCACGTATCAGTTGACATCCCAAAGCCTCGCCAGGTCTCGTCTTAGCTCCCAAGCCACGCAGAGCCCATGCTCCCGAGCCACGCAGAGGCCAAGCTCCCAAGCCACGCAGGGCCCACGCCCTCTAACCTCACAGTCTCCACACCCTCAAACCCAGCAGGCATCCCATTATCTTCTGTGCTGCCGGTCATGGCTTCACTGTTCACTAGTGCTTCACTGTCTGTCCCTGCTCCATGATCCAGGCCCACCTCCTCTGCACGGACCTGGCCCTCCGTCCCACCCCCTGTGTTGCCTCTGTTCCCCCACCCCCTGGACTGTTGTTATGAGCGCCAGGAGTCGCTCCTAGAGGGGGTGATTCTGTAACGCCACGCCAGAGGGAGCCCTCAACCATAGACTGTCTGTTACCGCTCCCTCTGCTGCTTCTACACTAACTTCCTGTTTGGCAGCCATAAAAGGCAGGCCATGCCAAACTAACCCCGCGAAGTATTGTTTTGCTGTGCGGACTCTACTAAGCATTTTCTCCTATTTCATTGCCCTGTTTTGTTATATTCCTCGGTTTTGTTTTTCGTCATTGTTTTGCTTTGTTTTTCGTCATTGTTTGATTCTGTCTCATTGCCATAGTTTTGCCTCGTTTCATAGTCTTGTTCATTTGCTACTTTGGACTGCTCTCTCTGGTATTTTGACCCATTGCCTGTTTTATTGGATCTTATACGCTTCCCACGAGTCTTGTCACACTGGCATTACTCATTTGAAAAAGTAACAGATATTTTCTTAGAAATTCAAAAGTAATGCGTTACTTTACTAGTTACTAGTTACTAAAAAAAAAGTAATATTATTATGTAACTCGCGTAATGCGTTACCCCTAGCACTGGACTTTTCTAGTGGGTTACCATGATCTTCACTTTTTGAATATTGATCCAAATAATTAGTAATTCCTTCTGAAGTATGTAGTAACACTTGAGTCATTACTATCCAAAATCTTACATATATTTCAATAGCTTACAATGATTTCAGTCATTACTAGAGAGTTATCATGATCTTCACTTTAGAATACGAATCCAAAAAAATAGTAATTTCTTCTTAAGTGTTTGGTGTTACCTGAATCATTACTAGTGGGTTACCATGATCTTTACTTTAGAATTAATTATACATTTTGCATTATTCACATTTTTTATAAACATATATATATTAGTTCTAAGTATTTCTTTTGGGGGGGAGATATGAAAAAATAGTAGTTACTGGTTAGCTAATAGTGAACTACTACTTTCAACTAAGCACTATTACTTACTGATTCGTTAATCAGAATTTCTTGTTAGTCAATAGTAGTTACTAGAATGTTAATAGTGCATTAGTAATTTTTCCTGTGTAGTTATTCACTAATGATTGTATTATATTCTACAACTGTATTCTAAAGTGTTACCCATTTGTCTACTACAAATAAAACTCACTTGGACATGTACTGCATAATTACAGATTATGTGAGTTAATTTCAAATACGAAGAGTACTGTTGTTACAACCTACCCAACTATAGGGGTGAGTTGTAACACAGGCTGGGGATAGATATAACAGTGTGAAGTAATTTGCTGAAATAAGACCCACACTTCCAATTTATGCAAAACCTTGATTGAAGAACAAAGAATAATCAGTTTGTTTGAATAAAGTGAACCATTTAAAATGACAAAAACATACTGTATTCATTCTAGGACTTTAAATTTAGCACAAAAACAATTACGGTGTGTGTGTTTGTGTGAGTGTGTGTGTGTGCTGTATTCAATCACTAGCTGTGTTGCCATCTACCTTTTTCATGTGAATTTTGGAATATCACATTAAAAAAATGCTGGATGGAAATGTCAAGATACGTATAAATTCTAAACATGTACACAAAAAAACGTATGTGCTCATTTGAGGTGGATAGTGTTTTTATCCAATAAGAAGATGCGCATAAACTATGATGTAAATACATTTTACATTAAATCCCTTGATGTGCAACAAAAACCTCACATGACTTTGCCTCAATAGAGGATGTGACTGGATAATTGGACTAATTGGAGTCATTATAAGGAGTTGGTTGTAACATTTTTAATGAACTGTTACAACTATCCCCACCCCAAACAGCCATAACATATCGAACTGTTTTAGCATGTTAGCATGAATGCAAAGTATCAAATTAAACTAGAGAAACAACTACTTTAGGTTATAAGTAAAAAAAAAAAAGTATCTACAACGCAATGATTGCTAGGCAAAAAATAATCTTAATGAAAAAAAAAATCTTTCTTTTCTGAAAATCAGTTTTTTTGGTCATAAAATCTACAAAAGTTGCTCACATTCACATGCCACTTCTCCTGTAACATTTAAAATGTGAATGGATTGTATGATATAGATGACATCAACACAGCTCCCTTCTGACTTGTCAAACTGACAATTAACCCTGAGTTACAACACTCCCTGGTCTACCCTATCATATTGACAACTCATCAATTAAATATTTACCATCTTATATTCTGCACTGGATGTTTTTAAATAAACACTGACAAAAACTGTAAGTGTTTGGGCTGGACGATATGACTATATATATATATATACATGTGAGCTGTTTAACTTTGTCATAACTCTAAAAACAGCTTATATTAAAGGCTGTCTGCGGGTCTAAGGTAAGACAGCTGTGTCAATCAACTATCGTGGGAGTGGCCTTGGTGTGACATCACAGACAAAATGCTGAGAATGGCTTGATTTGAAAAAGGGGATATTACTTATAAAGATTTAAAAAATACCACTGGATGGATTTTTATCATTATAGGGTGGATGTGTCCACACAATGCCAACACACATTTATGTTCAAACAACATGTAAAAGTGAGTTTTGCATCCGAAGACCCCTTTAATGAAGATCCAGACCAAGAACTTTCTTTACTTCATTTTACTGCGGATTTGTTTACAATTACCCACAGTGTCAGTGATGCAAGGCTTTTTCAATTCAGTGCAGGATTTTCAAAAAGATTGGAACTAAAATGCTGTGCCGACTATATTGAATGTGACAGTGATAATGAAATTGTAACTGTTTTCATTACGTGGTCACTATTGCTTTGTGCCTTCTTGCAAATAGTTTGATGTTTATTGTGTTATTTATGAATTTTAAACCTAAATCACAGTGCCGTCCTTCTATTAGGAATGAATGTTCGCTGTTAGCCAATCATAGCAGTGGGCGTTTACTTTTAAGTCTACAATCCGCCACGCCTATTCCAACAGAACGTTCTGCTAAGGGGGGTTAAAAACATGTCCTTTAAAGTCTTTGAATATCTGGTAAATGTTTAATTTTGCTAACTTTGCAAAATTCATCAAATTCAGCTTTTGGTTACAGTGTTTATTCATATTTTTAACAATTTCTTTAGTTGTGAAAAACACTGATAGCATTACAGAATCAAGAAGTTAAATCTCTTTATTTTACAGATTTAGCTCAAGGTCTTTTTAATCAAGGTCATGCTAAATGCTAGTCACTGGAATGCTGGGGGTGGCAGCTGGACTCTTTCAAAGATCATCATCTCAGTGCTCAGTTTTTCTCACAAGGCTTCATTTATCAGTCCACGCATACAGCCTTGGATCAGCAGTGAGTAAGCAGTCAGGATACTGATTAATCAAGGCAAAAGGGGTCAAGGCCAAATGAAGCAAAATGATCGGGACCTTCTGTCGGTCTCTTCTCCCAGAACCCCTATAATAAATGGAGCTCATTTTCAAGCTAATAGCCGCCCTCATTTGTCATGCCTTAATTTCATGTTTATCTCTTTCCAGCTAATGCATAATGAGTTTGAGCTTGTTTTCCGCAATTTGTCCACATCTACAGAGTAGACAGCGGTCAAAGGTGCTTGTTGACGGATTGAGGCTGCATTATTTATCCTGAAAGGATGTGGATAAAAATCACTTGCACCCAGCTGCCTTTTAGCAACTGTTATTGCTAATGGTCCTTCCTCTACAAAAAGATAATTTAAAGCAAAAGCAAAAAGAAATGTGAAATAAAAAAAATCATGAGCATGTATTAAAGGTGCATTATGTCAGTTTAAAAATTTACACATTAAGAAATAAATGTTTTTGTGAAGAGTCACCTTGAGCTCAGTGGCTGCCGCCTCTGTTGTAGTAGTGTTGTTTGTTGCCAGGAGCAAAAATTAGACATTGGACGCACCTAATATCATGCTTTACCAGTGGGTACATCGAGACAATCAATACCTGTAGGTCTGAAGAAGCAGAAAAGATGGAAAAAAAAGAGCACAAGGTGGGACCATTTGTTAACAGAGATGTGAAAATCCTATAAAATGTAAAAAAAAAAATCATGTTTTAAATACTTATTTGATCTAGATACATAGCATGCTTTACAACTAACTGGTTAGTGGACAGTACTTTACATAATGCACACTGTTTTACACATTAATAGAAAGCAGTATATACTGTGTAGTATGTAGCATGCTAGTATTTTATTCCAAATACAGCCTTACACAAACACCACTGCTTTTTTTATTTGATTTGTTTATACATTACACATCACATTTTACGGTTTCTTTCTTTCTTTCTGATTATGTCTAGTTCTGTCTTTATGAATTATTAAATTGGCCTGTTATGAAATGCAAGTGTTTGTCTTTCATAATGTGGAAATTCAGATGTAGATGCCACTTGACAAAACAATAATTTCATCAGCATTTATGAGGCAAAAGCAGCTTCCAAACAAATATATCTGAAAGTTTTAATGAATATTGAAGGCTGTCATCAGTTTGCTGTCTACCTGGAGCTAGGCTGCTGACATCTCATTAATATTCAAAACTGATTTTAATCTCACCATACATCACTGCAGCCGAAACTCAATAATCGTTATTAGAGATAATCTCATTACAATTTGATAAACATGATGAAAATGATCATTGTTAATGAACAAATAAATACCAAATCTAGGGCAACCGCAGTTGACCCTTTAAATTCCAGATCATACAAACTCAGTACATGTTCTTGTTAAAGACTGAGGGCTCTTTCTTTTGTTTTCTATATTTGCATTGAAGTTTTGAGAGTATTATGATGTCTTTTTGAGTTTGGGGAGATCAGTTAACTCGCTCTGAGGAAGAACGCTGTTGTGTTTATAATGCATATAAGGTCATTAAACCTGACCCTCATGAGATGAGAGCAGCCTGGGGCTAATTAGAGCAGAAATCGTTCTCACACACCAGACCCGACTGTTTTTGTCTCTGCATTGCCTTAATAAGACAAGACAAATTAGTCACTTTGTCATTGTTGTCTTTAATTAGAGAGAATTGGGTTGTTTGGGGAGTCATTAGGTTGTTTATGAGTGTGTTTTCCCCTTTGGATTGTAATTTCTTTATACAGTATGTATAGAGTATGTGTCCATTTACAAGAAAATGACTGCATTTTGATGTAAATTTTATATTTATAAGATCAAACAATGGTCATTTTGTTAACTGTTTGTCTGATTAGTGGCAGATTAGAAACCTTAGCTCAACTGGAGAAGCTCTTTCTACTCAAAACACCTTGAATGAAGACATTCTGTCAATCCAGTAGCCTCTGGAGTGCCCAAATCTCTTATACAATAGAATCTTTGATTACAATGAATCAAGTCCTGATTATGTGTTATCAAAGTCAATTATAAGTTTCCTTAAAGTCCCCCTTTTTGTCCCTTAAAATTGTTAATAATCAAAATGACATATTTAAATGTTTTTTTTGTGAAAATTATTTTCTCATGCCTTAAAACAACTTTAATGTAACTCTATCCCCCTTGTCTCATTTACTATAATATGCAAATTAGCCCCCACGTCACACCAGCCAGAGCCCCCAATCCACTAACTGAACTGTAGTAAATGCGATATAATGGCGAAACATGGATAATGACTGATAAAACTATGTTTTTACTAGCGGACAACTACAGTGGATACTGTAACATTTGTTAAAGTTACTTATTTGACGATGTTGTGCCCTCAAAATGCCTTGAAGGCTCGAATGCAGCCTAATTTTTCAAGTTAGCGGTTAGCGCCTAATGGTTGTTCTCTATTTAATGCTCTATATGCTCTATTAAATGCTCTGTTTAATATTTGGTTTTGTGCTGATACTCCTATTGGTATATTTTGCATGCTAATGATAGGAATCTATCTTTTAACGTGATTGGTTACTGAAGTTTGTGACGCAGCAAAAAAAAGGTCTGTTTCAAACTGCGTTTATGGGACAGTCTTTGGGAAACTACAGTTTTAAGGAGAAAATACTCCGCAATGGTGTTGATTAATGGAATGGCACATGGTTTGTCTAAAAGCATATTAAAAACACCACATAGACAAATATAAAACATTTAAATCTTGATTTTCAGTACAGTGGGACTTTAGGCATTTAAAAAGTGAGTTTTTAAGAAAAGGGGGGGGAAATAATAAAGAACTGTGAAAATGTGCTTTATTTAATTCTCCAAATTGAGACAGATGTCTGTGGTGATGTGTTTTTCTATAGCAGAGCTGTTTGTTCATGTAGCATTATTTTCTAATAAAATTAAAATGAATTTAAACTACTCAGAAACTACAATAGCTTAAAATCTTTAGTTGTTGAAAGAAAGAAAAAAAGAAAAGTTTGAGAATTTATGTCCATTTAACACAGGGGTGCCCAAACGTTGTCCTGGAGGGCCTGTGTCCTGCAGAGTTTAGCTCCAACTTGCATCAACACACCTGACAGGAATGTTCTAGTATGCCTAGAGCTTGAGTGGCTGGTTCAGGTGTGTCTAACTGGGGTTGAAGCTAAACTCTGCAGGACACTGGCCCTTCAGGGCCGAGTTTAGGCACATCTGATCTCAATCAAATAAGCTTTTGAACTTGTGCTTTTGTTGGGTTGTGTATTTCATTGAAGTGCTGTCTTGTTTTTCTCTTGTCTTCCTCATCACTTTTATGTCTCCTGAAGCATGCAGGACTGTCTTATATGTTATAGAATTTTAGAGCTCAATACACACTGTTTAAAAGGGACATATCATGAAAATCTGACTTTTTTCGTGTTTAAGTGCTGTAGTGGACAGCACATTCCAGGGCCCAGTTTATGGCTGGGGCCCCACTCTGACCACGATAGTGGACAAAGGTTTGCTACATTTTGATTGGATCTTGGTGGACAAACTGCAAACTGTCCAACTCCATCAGCTAAAGATACTAGGACAACAGCCAGACTTACAGGGCAAGAAGAAGACCTTTGGTACCAAGCCCGGGAAGGACAGGACTTCCTATTGGTCAAAATGCAGTTTTTGCCCTCCACCCACCTTGACACTGATTCCTAAGGTTTGGCCTGTGATCGACCATATTCCTTAGGATCTCCAGACACAGCAGCAGTGGGTGAACAAAGAGAGATCACAAAGATCCATGTTAATGGACAAATGAATGCATGCATGACAGTTCAATCTTTTCCCATCATGTTTGGACTTAATGTGTTCGTAACATTACCAAATGCATTCTGGTTATGGTTTGGAAAGTGAGAAATGCACCGGTAAAACTTTAGAGACACTTTCCTGAATTTATGTTTGGGCTATGCCAATAAATTCCACAAGAAGAAAGAAGGGTGAGCCACCACATGTTCCCCCACTCTGATGGAACCAGCCAATCACAGCATGGAAGTGGAAAAGCGCCAAACTGCGATCTCCTCCTCATCGGAAAGGGATAAAGGTACCCTTCCGAAAGACACTCCTTGTTCTGAGTCCCGTAGGGGAAAGACACTAACAGATCATCAATGTTCTGAGTCTGCGGCCTGTTACGGTGAAGGCAGCAACAGAAACAACCAGTTCTGAGTCTCCGGCACGTCCAGGAGACACTAACAGGTCAACTCCTTCTTTCGTCCAGAGAGACTAACAGATACCCGTACTGGGCCTGAGTCCTGTGAGGGAAGAGACAATAACAGCTACACTGTTCTGAGTCTGCGACCCGCAAGGGTGAGACAACAACAGATACCAAGTCCGAGTCTCCAGTTTTTGAGGAAGCAACAGATACGACCATGTTCTGAGCCTCCAGTCTGCGAGGAAAGAGATACTCTACATTCAGAGTCTTCGTCCAGCGAGACAACAACAGATGCAGCTCATTCTGAGTCTCCATCCTAGAGAGACTAAGTGGATTGACCAAGTTCTGAGTCTCTAGCCCAGAGAGGCAGAAGACACACTGACATTTGCAACAAGGTTAAGCTCCAGCGAGCAAACCTTCAATTCAAGGTACTTTTGCTTGTGTGTTCCAAGCTAAGGACCTTCAGCACCTACTCCAGGGCCACATCTGCGTGTTCCAGATCTTAGGACATTTTGGTGCTCCAGGAGATCAGCATCCTACAGCGCTTCATCTTCAAGGCTAAAACGGATTCCTGCTCCTTCCCCCACTGTACTGGCTACCAGCGCAACCAGTGGAAGAAGTCTCTGCCACCGGACTGCTTACTCGACTACAGAGAACGTAAACTTCCAAACTTCTTCCAGAGACCTTGGCATTGTTGTATGTTATCAGTATATGACGTTTCTATTATATAACTGATTGTTGTTGATAACAAATCTTACATGTATTTGTTTGATGCATAATAAGGTTCTTTTCACTTTATTTGTTTCAGAGTAGCAACAGTTTATCTTTTCAGATAATGTACAGTAGCTCTGACATAGCAACACCCAACATAATCACTTGCATTTTGTGCATCTTATGCACTTTTCGTTCATGGTATTCATTTAGTAGTTGTTGATTACTCTTGTCTATCTTTTGTTAATAAAATTTATTTTATTATTTTTTTTACTTTTATTGTAACTTCCTTGTGTTGATAATACAGTAAGAGGTTCTACAAGTTCCCACCAACCTTTCTTATGTAATGTACTCATAAACACACATTAATTGACATGTGATCCAAGAATCATAGTGTCATCTTTGACATGAGCACCCATCACTGCACTATTACGCTTCCCTAGGTTGGCGAAAGCAGAATTCACTACAGTGCAATAAATGGGTCCCTGGTGCACCCATGTCCCGCCTTTTTGCCCATTTTCAATTATCCGGGAGTGACATGCAGTGACGCAATTCCAAGATGGCGATCGCCGACTCCCGCCCACTAAGAGCTTCAAAAATGCTCTCCAGAAACCTACAGGTGACGTCACGGACACTACGTCCATATTTTTTACAGTCTATGGGTGTCGCAGGAATGCATCAGGCGCGAGTAACTAACGTTAGTGAAAACACAAAATGGCGTTTAACTTATATGGGCTCTGAATGAGCCAAGTGGAATGGATTTGAGAAAGAAGTAGCATGGAATTCAAAGCTGTAGCTAAATGGAGAATTCATTAGGGCATTCGTCGTGTATTCACTGAATTGACGTTAAAGACGGTAAAAGTAGGTGGGTCCAATATCATTGGTCTTCAAAAGTGGGTGGGTCCTGTCCCACCCACAAACAATGGTTCCGATGCCCTTGTGTGTGAGGTATTTTGAGCTGAAACTTCACAGACACATTCTGGAGACACCTGAGACTTGGTAAAAGGGGCATAATAGGTCACCTTTAATATATACAGAGCCACCTCCTAAGGCAGGGGCTTGATTAGCTTGTTCAGGTGATTTGTTTAGGGTTGAAACAGAACTGTAGGACTGCGGCTCTCCAGGACCGATGTTCGCCACCCCTGCCCTAAAGAATAGTGATGGGCATAAGCTGTGGGAGTGTGTAATGAGTCCACTGATTGCAAGTTGAACTGAATCCAAGAACAAATACAAAAATAACTTGACCTAAACATGAACATGAAACAAACCCACCAACAGCAGTTAGGCCTACCCAAATAAAGCTACACAAGAAACAATGGGAACATGAGGGCTATTTATATATAAAGACTAATGGTTAAACAAGACACACCTAAAAGCAATGAACACAGTGAAGTAATCAAAATGTGACACATGAAACATAGAACCGTTAGCCGCTGTTCCACTATCGGGCCGAACGGCTCTTAGAACGGTCAGGTACGGTTCCAGTTGTGTTTCCACCTGTGCCTGGTATGGCACAGCACTATTACAAACCGTTTTCGGCCCAGAATTCTCGGCACGGTTAGACAACCGTGCCAAACCGTGCTGATAGAATGTGTGTGCTAAACGAAAGCATGCTATCTGATCAAATAGCCAAGTAAACAGCTGTTAAGCTGCGTTCACAGCTCATGCATTAATACTTTCAATAAATGTGGTATGTTTTTTTTAGAAAGGTTTTACCTTCTGTGTCCGTCTCTGTTGGCATGCATATCCCCTCAGCATTTGTTGGTAACGTTATACCTGTAGTTGCCTTCTGTTTATTTTATTTTTTTGCACCAAGTGTCCTTTTTTTCTGTTATTTAATGAAGTAGTCCCAAAAACAGAAATATCTGATCATCGTCCATATAGCTGTTTACATTACAATTGCATTACCAAGGCAACGACTGACGCATTTGTATTTACATTCCAAAGAGTTCCGTTTTATCAGCACCGCAGTGGAAAATGAAACCATATCCGTGCTGACTGGCCTGGATCGGCACGGAATGGAATGGTTAAGCAAAGAGAATGGTTCGGCCCGATAGTGGAAAAGCGGCTATTTAATTAATAGAACCATTAAAGTACAGCAAGAGTGATTCGAATGTGTATCCAAGCCATTTGCTCTCTATAACTCTCGTGGTACTTTGATGTCACATCCTGATTAGTTGTACAGCGCCAGAACTTTGAATTTGTGTATCATACAGTTCTTTGAGATGGGGATAAATTAAATGTGATCTGCTGTGACATCCCAATCATTTTGCATTGTGGTATATGGGGCAGCCTGAAGTGTACATATTAAGTAAACACTTACTCGGTCCAAACGGCGGGGTCATCTTGTCCACTTCATGAAGCGGAATGCACTTCAAAATCGCACGCTTAGTAAAGTTTGCAATTACCGTGAAACATGAAGTAGAGGATATATTATTTATTGATATTATTTCATTATTTATTTTACATCAGCTGGTTATTTCCAGAGATTTTAAAGCTTTTCTTTATAAATATAAAGCTGTTGTTACATAATTTTACCAAATTTTTCGTAATACAGCTATGTTATTGCATTATCCCTGTGGGAGTATTTATTATTGTTACAAAAATGAACACAAAAACAAACTTAAAGCAATTAGTTATGGCACCATTAAACTCATATAAATAAAGCAAACAGCACTAATGAATGTAATTTCTCTCAAGACTATCCAGTTTAACTTTCCTGTTTAATGACACCTCTGGAGAAAAAACTGGCCAATATATTGCCCCAAAAAGATTCTTGAGTTAACATTTAGGATACACGGTGACCCAGAACTGTGAAGCAGAGGCAAAAACTGCACGGAGGACAACAGCGTGTCTGCATTATCCATAAACCACGGCATCATTGCATGTATGCAATTAAGACAATCACTGTAGCAAGTCAAGTGTATATTTTCATTGCTGTATTTCTGGTTGAATGTCATAAGGACATATGTCCTCAAATAACATAGATGCTAAAGGCGATTTGTAAAGCACTGACTGTCTGTGGCTGTTTCTCACAGGTATCTGGTTTCATGCTCACTGAAAGCGAAGCACGCTGCAAGGAAGCTGGTTCGTAAAAAAAGGACAGCCATGCAGAACACCAGCAACTTTATCATGCAGCCTGTAGGATTTTACATTGTTGCATTGGTTTCAATGCCTTACAGTAATGTCTATGTCATGTTCCTCACTGTGCTTTATGTGATCACGGTCATGTGCAACGTCTTTCTGATGGCTATCATTTTCTATGACCACCGTCTGCATGTCCCAAAGTTCATGGCCGTTGGTAGTCTGGCTTTGGTTGATCTTGTTCTCAGCACCTCTCTTGTGCCTGGCATGATAAAGACCTACATTGTTCTAGACAATTTTGTGCCATTCAATCTGTGTCTTGTGCAAATGTACACTTACTATAATTTTATATCACTTGAAGGACTTTCCTTATGTATTCTCTCTTATGACAGGTTCATTGCAATTTGTTTCCCTTTAAGACAGAAATCTATAAACACAAACACCAGAATGGCTTATATAATCTGTGCAGTTTGGTTCTTTAATTCTGTTAAATCACTGTACGGCCCTTCATCCATCCCAACCCTGTCATTTTGTGGCTCTCTTAAGGTCAACAGCTATTTTTGTGATTACGCTCCTGTTTTACGACTGTCCTGTAGTGATACGACACCCCAGTGGAATTTTGCCACTACTTCAACTACACTCTTCAATGCTGTACCTATGATTTTTATTTTCTTGACCTACATGGGTATACTGATTGCTGTATTCAGAATGAAAAATAATCAGAGTCGTTATAAGGCGTTGGCCACATGCTCTGAACACCTCATATTAGTGGCCCTTTTCTTCATTCCAATTTTTGTTATCTTCAATCTTGGATTTTTTGGAATTGTTATAAATCCAGATGTAAGAACAGTGTGTTTGTCTCTGTCATCCCTCCTTCCCCCCTGCGTGAATCCCATCCTCTACTCACTGAAAACTAAAGAGATTCGAAGCCGGATTTATTCTTTGTTAATCCAGAGACAGTCTGTTCATCCTCTAAATAATAAACATTAATGTAGAAGTGCTGTGCACAGTGCTGAGAATGTTTATAATGTTGACTTGGAGGCTTTCTGTGATGCTTTTTGTGTTATGCTGTGGTATTTTTTAAATGCTTGTTTGTTTGTTTTTTAATAATAAGTGTAAACCTCTTATTATATATTTGCTCTACAGTTAACTTATAAAAATTGTCTTGTTTAACTTCCATTATTTAGTCATTCAAAAAAAAAAAAAGAGACAAATCTCCATGTTTTCTTTCATTGTGCATCTCTATAATAGTATAGTGTCTGCTGGATGCTTTCAAACATACTCTAAATAATGTAAATCTCCATGTTAGTCCATTACCCAGCAGCCTTATTTTATGTTTTATTATCACACACACAAAACTAAGTCTTTATTTTTGTTAACTGCACTTCTTTTCCCCTGTATCTATCTCTGATAAAAATCAATAGCCACTTGATCTCCAAAGTGCAAAGCTGGTGTAATGTTTACTTAAGGAGAGTTGAAACTGCTCACTGACTGAGCAGTAGTCTATGTGTTCAGAAAGTGAAGGCAACAGTCCACAATAAATTATACATATGAAGTATGTAGATAAATATTTTGAGTAAATTCACTGGCTTAGGCCAAGCATCAGGACTGGAGGTAGTATCAGACTGAGGTTCAGAAGTTTAAGGAGTGTATGACCACCTATCAGAACACTTGCAAAGAGCAGCTCCTGAAACAAAGGACTTCAGCCACAAAATCTGCCTAATCCATTACCGCAGTCACATCTCATTCAAAAAGATACTCCCGTACATTAGCATGATGCAATCAGTCACGAGACACATATGAGCCAGTGGCATTTCACAACAGCATGACGCAATCGGTCACAAGACACTTTCTTAAAGTACTAAAGGACCCTGCATGTCGAAAAATAACGCTAAAGGGGTACCCTGAGCATCAAGAAGTGACGCCAAAGTGGTCCTGCCTAAGCGTCAATATGTTACGAGTTACGAGTAAGAATGTGTTTCTTTAATGGGAAGACTAATTTCAAAAAGTAAGTAAACGATATAACCACTTTGTGGGGTGGAGCACTCCAGCTGGAGATCGTGACAGAACCCCCCCTCCTAAGGGGGAGATGGAGCGGAGGCAGAACAGGGGGGGAGGGATGGAGGGCCAGGCCCATGGAGTGGACAAAGGGTGGAACGGTCAGCCAGGATGGAGCCGGCAGAGCAGGAAGCCAGGGCAAAGCAGAAAGAGCAGGGAGCAGGGGTGGAGCAGGTGGAGTTGAAGACAACCAAGTTGGAGCAGGCGTCGCTGAAGACGACCATGACTGATCTGAAGAGCACCAGGGCGGAGCAGGTGACCACCACAGCAGAGCAGATATCCACCAACTTAGAGCTAACAGGCAGGTGACCGCCAAGGCCAATTTGGTAGAACTGGAACAGAGAGCACAGAGAGCTTAACAGCGGCCTCTGCTGCCATAACAGGACAGGCAGACAGACAGTTCAGAGGCGGCATCTTTGGCTGTAACAGGACACGCAGAGAGTTCAGGAACGGCCTCTTTGGCTGTGACAGGACACTCAGAGAAGTCACAGATGGCCTCCATGGCCGTCACTGGTCTACAGGCAATCTCCTTGGCTGTGGCTGGACCGGTGGAAAGTTCATAAATGGCCTCCTTGACCATGACAAGACAGACAAAGAGTTCAGAAGTGAGCGCCACTGCCCAGAGAGAAGCTGAAGCAGATGCCGCCGACTCATGAGGTTCTGCAGCTGAAGACGCCACCTCAGCAGGAGCCAGAGTGGGCTCATGGACTGGAGCGGGCACTGGATCAGACTCATAGACCGGAGTGGGCTCTGGAGTGGATTAGAGGATTGGAACAAGCTCTGGATCTGACTCATAGACTGGAGGGGGCTCTGGCATGGATTCGAGAACTGGAGCAGGCTCGGGAGCAGATTAGAGGATTGGAACAAGCTCCATAGGGGTAGTAGAGCAGTGTGTAGCCCAAAAACACAGGATTGCTACTGCCATGGTGGTGGGAGGAACAAACGAGCGTGACGTCAGGCCTTGGAGAGGCTTTTATTAAACATAAAATAAACAAAAGTGTCCAAAATAAACAAGGGATCTGGTGTCCTCGACGTGCTGGGGAGTTCCATGAAGGAGGGGGCAGTGCTCGAAAGGGAAGGGTCCAGGTAAGGGGCAGAGTCCGCGGACCCCTCTCAGGTCCGGTTCAACGGCCCGGCATCCTCGCCCGTCAACCGTCTCATGGGCGTGGTACTCGTCCGGACCGCGGATCCAGCAACTCGTTGCTTTGGCAGTGCTCGATCCCCTTATTGCTCCATTCCTGGGCCCACGAGGACACCAGTGTCATCACGTCAGGTGTGCTACCAGACCTGGCTGTTCCTCTCTCGAAAGCCCACTCCTGTCGGGAGCCGGGTGAAGGACAGCGATTAAGGGACAGGTTGATGATGATAAGCCAACTCGTCACACATTACAGAAACCACTGAGGATAGGGGAACAGGACCTTGGGATGTCAGCTGCTCTGGCTGAAACCAGCGGTGGGTCCACAAAGCTGGAAGCCAGCCTCAAACACCTGTGTAATGCCTGGGTGTCTTAAAATGCGAAGTTCACAATGACCGGGAACACTGGTGTGGTATCTGTGATGGCTGAAGAGTCTGACGTGACATCCCTGACAGCTAGAGGCTCTGGGGAGGCGGCCATTTTATGAAGAGGTTCTTGACTGGTGGACATCTTGTGAAGAGAATCTGTGCTGGTAGCTAGAGATATCAATATCTTACTGTTTGTATACCGGTAAAATTTTTCCCCACGTCTTCCCGTGATAATAACAATAAAGTCTAGTTGTTCACAGTGTGCTACAGTGTGGAGTGACATGCTGAAGGTGGACGTGAAACTAGTATATCGCTAAATGAGGAGCTCCAATCTGGAACTGGTTTGGTCAAAACTGTGCAGTGCGACAAAAAACGGTCTGAGCCTTGAATAATGTTAACTGTACTAGTAGCAAGTGTGTATGTGCATATGTATGAGCCTGTTTACAAACCTGTTGTCCAACAAAGATATCATTTATTGGCATGCTTTTTCTCCAAATTAACTTTATAACATAGTTAATTAAGTGTCAGATTGAGGCTGAAATTATACTATTTCATAGTATTATAAAGGCTATGTCGATTAGCATTGCAATATAAATATACTTAATTCTTATAAAAATACCCAAGATTGCTTAAAGAACACAGACAAACCATATTGTAGCAGTCATATTTTTATTGTCTTCAAGTTTCCTCAGTTAAAATTCCTCTATCTGCATTTTATTCGGCTAAAGCAATAACTGAAAAAGATTCCTGAAGCTTCGTCACTACTATCACATCTGCTATAAAGCATATGTGGAGTTTCTGCGCAAGGGCGCCCTCTGGCTTCCGAATCAGAAAGAGCTTTATTCTCAAGTGTGTTTCATACACAAGGAATTTAAGAGCTTCCAGTATAGAAAGTACAAACAATTTAATTCACATTCCAGTGAATTAAACAGTCCTTACATTACATGTGTACTCATGCTCACAACACCCTATTTTGCGTAAAAATAGGAAAGATAATACTTTTCTCTAAAGAAACAGAATTTCCCTGAATTATCGTCATTATCGTAATAAATACCAGAAATTAACGTGATAAATGTTTAAGCCCATATCGCCCATCCCTACTGGTGGCCATCTTGTGGATAAACTCTGAGCTGGCAGCCATCTTGTGAAGAACCTCTGGACTGGCAGCCATGGGATGAGACTCTGGAACGGCAGCCATTGCGTGGAGAGGCTCTGATGTAGCAGCCACAATAACAGACCGGTGTGTAAATCTCTCTGACATATTTTAAAGATTCTGTTGCACGAACTTTACATACTTTACATACTTTTGAAAATCCAGCGTTTAGTTGATCCTGACAAGGATCTTTCCGGATCATTCTAGTTCAAATGAATTTGCCACAGGTTAACTCCACTCAAAGTGTAGTGTCATCTACAAGCAATATGAACGCTCCTGAGCTAATTTTCAAGTGTCTCAGAAAAGAAAAGGTATGAACACTTGTGCAATGGAATCATTTCAGTTATTATTTCTAATAAATTTGCAAAGTTGTTACAAACTGTTTTTTTTTAACATAAGGCTGCAACACAATAAAACATGAAAAAAAAAAATTGGGTTCTGAATATTTTTTTTTCTATTTGTCAAGGCAATGTATATGGAGCGTACATGAAGTAGATGCTCACTCTGTCAAAACAGAGGGGAGAAGAACTTGAAATGTGAATCAGTGGATATATTTTGTTTATTCATATTATTTCATTATTTATTCTACACAATAAAATAAATCAAATGGTTTTCTTAGAGGATTTTAGAGCTTTTCTCTTTAAATGTAGGGCTTCTGTTACATGATTTTACCAAATTTTTCGTAACACCGTTATGTTATTGCATTATCCCTCTGGGAGTTTTTATTATTGTCACAAAACTGAACACAAAAACAAAAAAACTTACAAAAGACAATTAGTTAAGCCATAATTAAACTCACATTAATGAAGCAAACATCATTAATGAATGTCTTTTCTCTCAAGACTGTTTAGATACTGGAAGTTTTTTCCTGTTTAATGACACTTCTGGAGGAGGAATCGGCCTATATATTGCCCCGAAAAAGATTCTTGTGTTAACATTTGGGATACACACTGATCCGGAACTGTGAAGCAGAAGGAGGACAAACGCTCATCTGCATTATCCACAAACCACGGCATCATTGCATGTATGCAATTAAAACAATCATTGTAGCGTGTCAAGTGTATGTTAAAGTGTATAGTAACTATAATTCTGGTTGAATGTCATAAGGACATATGTCCAAATAGCACAGATGTTAATAGTAATTTGTAAAGCACAGACTGTTTGTGGCTGTTTCTCACAGGTATCTGGTTTCATGCTCACTGAAAGCGAAGCACGCTGCAAGGAAGCTGGTTCATAAAAAAAGGACGGCCATGCAGAACGCCAGCAATTTCATCATTCAGCCTGCAGGATTTTACATTGTTGCATTGGTTTCAATGCCTTACAGTAATGTCTATGTCATGTTCCTCACTGTGCTTTATGTGATCACAGTCATATGCAATGTCTTTCTGATGGCTATCATTTTCTATGACCACCGTCTGCATGTCCCAAAGTTCATGGCCGTTGGAAGTCTGGCTTTGGTTGATCTTGTTCTCAGCACCTCTCTTGTGCCTGGCATGATAAAGACCTACATTGTTCTAGACAATTTTGTGCCATTCAATCTGTGTCTTGTGCAAATGTACACTTACTATAATTTTTTATCACTCTCTCTTATGACAGGTTCATTGCAATTTGTTTCCCTTTAAGACAGAAATCTATAAACACAAACATCAGAATGGCTTATATAATCTGTGCAGTTTGGTTCTTTAATTCTTTTATATCAATGTACGGCCCTTCATCTATCTCAACCATGTCATTTTGTGGCTCTCTTAAGGTGAACGGCTATTTTTGCGATTTTGCTCCTGTTTTAAGACTCTCGTGTAGCGATACGACACACCAGTGGAATTTTGCCACTACTGCAACTATACACCTCAGTGCTCTGCCTTTGATTTTTATTTTCTTGACCTACATGGGTATACTGATTGCTGTATTCAGAATGAAAAATAATCAGAGTCGTTATAAAGCACTGGCCACATGCTCTGAACACCTCATATTAGTGGCCCTTTTCTTCATTCCAATTTTTGTTATCTTCAATCTTGGATTTTTTGGAATCGTTATAAATCCAAATGTAAGAACAGTGTTCTTGTCTCTGTCATCCCTCCTTCCCCCCTGCGTGAATCCCATCCTCTACTCGCTAAAAACTAAAGAGATTCGAAGCCGCATTCATTCTTTGTTAATCCAGAGACTGTCTGTTCATCCTCTAAATAATAAACATTAATGTAGAAGTGCTGTGCAAAGTGCTGAGACTATTTCTAATGTTAACTTAAAAAAATAATAATAATTCTTTCATTGTGCATCTTTATACAGCCTTTGTTTGCTGGTTGCTTCCAAACCTACTTTAAATAATGTAAATCTCCATGTTAGTCCTTTCCCCAGAAGCTTTATTTTATGATTTATTATCACACTAACTGCACTTCTTTTCTCCTGTATCTGTCTCTGATGAAAATCAATAGCCACTTGGTCTCCAAAGTGCATATGTAAGTGTGTGTGTGTGTGTGTACAGTGACAAGAAAAAAAAAAGCCAAACAGAAGCTTTTTCACTTGTCTCTTTAGCAATAGAATGCATGGATATAATATATGTGAGAAAAACATATATAAGTGTGAGCCAAATGTAATGTTTTTATACACTTTGAACAATGTATTAAATACATTTATATTAAACGCATTTAGTAAAACTGAAGATTGCGTTTTCAATGTCAAATTTTAACTTTAAATATAATACCAAATACATACTACAGTTATACATTATTATCAAGTACTTTACATGTGCTTTAATATGTTAGTCAGCACACCAAAATAAGTTAACTTCTTTAAAGCAAAACAAATGATTAAAAAGGGTACCTAAAAGGATAGTTCAACCAAAAATAAAAATGAATAAATCATGGGGTAACTTTCATTAAACTATCCCTTTAGGTGTGTTTGGAAACATAAAAGTGTTGTTTCTTTATTTAATTAACATCATATGCAAGTACATTTTTTACAGTCAACAGAATTAAGCACACTTCTTTTTTTTTTTAACAAGGATGATCTTGTGGATCAACATCTATAGACGTCAGTGCAGCATCTAATAAGGTACAGTAAGAACACACTGCACTTTGTTTGATGTTCTTGTTTGTTGTTCTTGTTATATCTTTGTTTTTGCGTCTGGGGATTTTACCAAGGCCATTGGTTTGCGTCTCCATGCTGCTCGACTCTCCCCAGTCCTCAGTGCTGTTCGAACTCTACCCTCTAGTCATTGCTGCCTTTCTGTGGGGAAAAATTGGATGGCAAGCATCATCTTAGTTTACTGCAATAACAAAGCAACCGTCCACTGCATAAATAAAGGCCGTTCTCATTCCCTCTATCTCATGCCACTACTGAAATCCCTAATTTGGATTTCAGCATGTGATCAATTTATTATAACCATTAAACACATTCCTGAATCCAAAAGTCAAATCACTGATTCTCTCTTTTGTTTTATGTTTCAGAAATTCAGAGCGCTGGTTCTAAAGGCGGACACATCGCCAACCCCAGTACCTCACTATTCGCAACTCATATTCCCATAATTCATCCCTTAAAACCCCTCCTTGATGCATCACTCAATTCTATCCTTCAAGCAGTGTCACCCAGAACCATCTATTCTTACCTAACAGCTTGGAGATGTTTCAAAGCATTCCTCCTTTCTTATAACCATTTCCTAATTTTTCTCTCCTGTCAATCGCTTCATTCATTTTCTACATTATTTTTAGGAACCTCCAAGCTGGGTCTATTAAAGGTTATTTAAGCAGCATTCAATTTTTTCACAACTTTATTTCCGTCTCCCCATCCTCCAAAATAAATAATTCTCAAACCTCTCTCCTGATTAAAAGAATTCAGTGTTCTCAACCATCAAGACCGGATGCCAGACAGCCTATAACTTTGGACATTCTTACAAACTGCATCCACAGCCTCCACACAGGGTACCATTCACTCCATACCACTTATACCCTTGATGCTATGTTTATATTACCTTTTTTCATTTTTTTGAGATTCTCAAAACTCACAATAACCTCCAAATTCAACCACTCCATCCAGCCATCTCCGATTTATCAGTGCTCGACAGCGAAACTCCTATTTTATTAAACAAAGTAAGACAGACCAAGAAAGAAAAGGCCACTACATCTATATTTTCAACCTCCCGTTTTCAGTTCAACAATACCAAGCTCTATTCTCTTACTTCCAGTTCAGGAGCTCTCAATCTAAATCCCCTCTCGACCCTCTATTCATTGATGACTCTAACAACCCCTTACACATTTTTGGTTTCAAAACACTTAAAAATAATCCTTGCTCAATCAGGCTTACCCACAGAAAAAAAATTCCAGCCACTCCTTTCACATCAAGGCAGCAATTACAGCAGCTCAAAAAGGCCTCTCACAGCAGCAGATCCAAGCCCTCAGTCAATGGTCATCGGATGCCTTCAAAAGCTATATCAGGTCCAGTCATTTCCACATAAAGGAAGCCCATCTAACCCTGATCAGTTAAAATAATATTATTGTTATCATATTAAATAATAATAATATTATAATAATAACAATAATAATTTAATAAATAAATAAAATAAAAAATAAATCGATCCTCTGCCTGACGTTTCAAGACGAGGCACTTGTTCAGCGGCAGATCATGGGCTCTCCCTTCCGAAGCAATGAACTGCAGCAGCAGCGAGCTGCAGCTCCCTTTGGTCGCAGTGTGAGCCTTTAACCTGTCGTTTTGTGTCACGTTGCATACTCTGTGACGGACGAGGCTCTTCCTCTCGTTGCAGTGAGCCACTGCTCCCTTCGGTTGCAGTGAGATTTCCCCATTTGATGTCTTCCATTGTGCTCCACATTCAGCAACAGGTAGGGCTCGACGTCCAACACTGCAACTTCGACTCTTGCAGCATCTGGCCAGGACCTGGAGGTGGTCTGAGGAGGCCTGAACTCAGTTGCTGACAGCACAGGCACTGGAGGCATACCTCGCATTGATAAGGAACAGGCAGAAGTATATGCTGATTTAAAGGAAGCACTGCTGGAGAAATCTAACATCTCACCAGAAACTTACCGCCTGCGCTTCAGAGCAACCACTGTTCAAGCTGGAGAATTGCCAACAGAGTCCTACCATCTTTTAAGGAATCTGTATCGAGATTGGGTACAACCTGAGGACACTTTAAAGAGAAGATCAGTGAGGCCATTATCCTTGAGCAGCTTCTTTGTGTGCTTCCATATGATACCCTCATAGAGGTGTGAGAGCATGAGCTGACAAATGGGCCGGAGGCAGTAGGGTTCACGCATTCAGCCATTTAGAGCTTCTGTATACACTGTTTCAGAACATACAGACAGTGCGCAAGGTCCAGTGTTAACAGTTGACAAAGGGTTGCTTTGCTTTTATTGTCAACAACCAAGGCACAAGCATCGAGCAACAAGTGTCCTGTGCACAAAGCAAAGCTGACTGGATTTTGTTATGTTCCCAGAGAGGAAGACAGTGGAAAAGAGAGCAGAATGATGTATACTGTAACTGTTAATGGACATTCTTTGCAACCTCTTTTGGACACTGGAAGTTCTCTCTCATTACTGAAACCACGTTTTGTGTCAAATGCCAATTATGTGAACACCACTTTTGTTCAGTGTGCACTTGGGAATGTAAATTAGTATCACTGAGCTGAAGTAAATGTGTGGGCACATGCACAATTGTACTTCATTGTACAATGTTGACAGCCTACCAGCAGACATGATTTTAGGACTAGACTGTGTGAACTGTTACAAACCACCAAAGACTCCGAAACAGTTTCTGCCACTGTAAATCTATATTGCCCTGCTGTAACTTAGGCACAAGCCAAGACAGGTCTGCAGCCACTGCCAGAATTGGACAGTAGCCTGTTGCAAGGCAGGACCAAGGGTCCTAGAAAGTGTCTGGAGGATTCCAGAGAATATTTCAAAACTGGAAAGAGAAGATGAGTCTTTAAAACCACTCTTTGAGAAGGCTGAGTGTGAAAATTATTCCAAATTGTTGTTGCCATATTGTCTTACATGTAGCACAGACTGTCCCCTGGGCTGGCCACCTGGGCCAAAACTTATGCAAATATTAGCTCATGCTTTCACTGGCCCACATATATTCTGATGTACAGACGTATTGCACCACATGCACCATCTGTCAAAAGACCAGTGTTGTGTCCCAGCAGGGCAGAGTGTGCAATCTTTTCCTTTCATCTCTGTTCCTATCAGACCCATCGCCAAGGTCATTTTGGGGCCACTGGAGAGAAGTAGTGCAGGACATCAGTACATCCTGGTGGTCAGTGATTATGCTATGAGATATCCAGAAGCCTTCCCATTTTGATCCATCGCCACACCAAAAATCTCTTTTCCAGAGTAGGCATGCCAGAGGAGATCCTGATGGACCAGGGAACCAACTTCACCTTTTGGCTAATGGGGCAACTAAATTGGCAGTTGGGCATCACCGCCATCAGAATGAGTCCTTACCATCCACAGACAGATGGCCTGGTAGAAAGGTTCAGTTAAACCCTGAAAAATATGCTACAGAAGTTTGTTGCAGACACAGCGTGGATTAGGACAAATGGCTAACGTTTGTTCTCTTCACATATAGGGAAGTACCTCAGGCCTAAACTGGTTTCTCACCATTCAAGCTCCTCTATGGCTGGCAGGTACAAGGACAGCTAGACATTCTGAGAAAGAGCTCGGAGGACCCTGCATCCAGAACGAAAAAGAAAGGTGCTAAAGATGAGGGACCGGCTCAAGCAGTATCGGGAACAGGTGAGGGAAAACCTGCAATCAATGGTCGACCAGGGCAAGAAGTATTACTCTTGTTACTGACATTATCAAACAAACTCCTTGCCAAAGGGCCAAGGACTATACACAGTGATCCAGAAGATGAGGCCAATGACCTACAAGGTCCACCATCGAGGGGAAAGCCAAACAGACTTACCACGTAAACATACTAAAGGAGTGAAAGGATCTACCCAGTAAAGCAACCAAAACATCACTTATGGTATGGAGGGTGGGGAACATGGAGGATGAAGGTTTGAGGGCAAGAGCACAGAGACAGCCGTCAATGGTGACCCTAAATTACCTAGATGACTTTAAAAGAGAAGAACTGCAACACTCCTAAATCTCAAACAAAGCGAATGAGTGGCTACAAGTTATGACATCACTGACTGTGCCGTGTATTTATTTGTGGATTAGTACTTGGGAAGTACTTGGAAGTACTTGGGTGTATACTGTATACTGTGGATAGGACCAAGTTGTTTACATGCCTGTAACTTACATTTAGCAAATTTACACTGATGTATTTTTTATTTTGTTTATTATCGAAAGACCACACTTAATACCTTATGGTCATGAAGCTGTGCAATATCCAGTCAAACTGGATCAATGTTGTGCCACCAGTTGCTGTAAACTGACTGTAAAGACTTAATTTTGGAGACTTTTTAATATACCTACCTAAACTACAGTCCATGACAGTAACTATATAGTTTATACCAATATGCTACAACAAACAAACAAACAAAAACTATATGCATTTGACAAATGCTTTTATTATAGAAATGTACATTTTAGCAGTCCATGAGAATTAAACTATTATCATTGCCAGTACCATGCTCTACCAGTACAAAAATAGCTTTAACACTAGCATTTTGGTTGGTATTGTAATACTCTACCATGGTTCTTTTTTTGCAGTGAAGTCTTTGTGTTTGAAAAAAGACACAAAAGTCAAAGCTCAGACATGGTGCAAGCTCCCATTATAAATTTAGTGCTTCTGCAGAACATTTCACAACACAGAGAGAAAATTTCACTTCTCTCTGAGCACAGCAGTCTCATCTTCCATAATCGCTTGCCTTTATTTGTATTTATGCAACTGCCATTCAGTGTAATTGCTTTAGGTGAGAGCAGGTGCTGGATCTCAGCTGTAATTAAATACATTTGAGTGCATTTCAGGGAATCCATTTAGTATTCTATTTATTATTGTGGTGTAATACTTCTATAACAGATACAAGTACACAAAACGACAGATGTGATATAATTACCCAGATGGGTCATGGAACGAAGCGGTTGCGAGGATTGGTGATAGTTAAATGCATGATGTTTCCAGTACTGTTTCCTTCCTCCCAGCAAAGGTGTTCAAAACAGAACAATGATTAAACATCTCAAAAGATCCAGACTATTTATGTGAGGTTATCCAGGATTCTTGTAAAGTCTACACATTCAAGTCTTGCACTAAAAATATTTAATGTCGGTGATAAAAATGTATACACAGTGTGCTTGTCTGTGTTATTTTATCCTGCATTAACCCCAGAACGCCTGTTCTGGTGCTGTATAACAATACCAATACACCATACATGGATACAAAACTCTCTCATTTGACATCCTATGAATAAGGCATGAATTTCTCAGTGCAGGTTTGCTCATTTAAGACAGGTGAGAAATGAATCCTAAGGCAAAAAGGGAGACTGGAACATAAGAAGGGCAGCAGAAGAAGAGAAAAAGCATGAGGTGGGAAAAACAGATCTTATTATAGGTATGGGCTGGTGGATAGACAGGGAAAATTAAAGTGACAGTGGCTCATTAATAGAGCTCATTCTTTGTCTGTGTCCTGTCAAGTCTCTTTCTTCATTTTTCCATGAAGCTGTCGGATTATTTGTCTGAATCATAGCAGGAAATAGCCATGGTTCCATTCACCATTAGAAGTGAAGTTAGACTGCTGTGGCATGACATGCTACATCCTGATTAGACTTATTATGTGTCTGCGAGAGGTAATTACCATTTTATTTAAAGCAAAGTACACATGGACAACAAAGATATGTTGTGTGTGAGCCATTTCTGTTCATTTCTCTCTCTCCTGCCTGAGGTATGCATGACCCGATGTAGACGCTGCCCAAAAAGCACAATTATGCCTCAGCTGATGTCTCATTTGAGTCCCCATGCTCTTCTTTTAGTAAATGTAATGCTTTAATGCAATGGTAGACACTGCACTGCAAACTAGCAGCATGGATCTGCATGAATGCCCTTGTGAAAAACAAGTGTGCTTAACTGTATTGAATGTGCATATATATAGTGTACAAAAAAAAAAAAAAAAACTTCTTGCAGATAATATAATATTATCTGAATAATAGTCCACTTACAGTAGAGCGTTCACTTTCATGACCGTTTCTTAACACTTTTACAGTAACACTTACAAGTGCATAAACAATGACCATAAATATGGTCATAAATGCAGCAGTACACATTTCAGAGACAACAGAAATAATTTTGAAATTACATATAAAGATACTTATGTGGGTCAAAAACACTCTTAAAGGAGAAGTCCACTTCCAAAAAAAAAGATGCACATATAATGTACTCACCCCCTTGTCATCCAAGATGTTCATGTCTTTCTTTCATCAGTCGTAACAAAATTATGTTTTTTGAGGAAAACATTTCAGCATTTTTCTCCATATAACGGACTGATATGGTGCCCCGAGTTTGAACTTCCAAAATGCAGTTTAAATGCAGCTTCAAATGATCCCAAATGTGGTTGTAAACGATCCCAGCCCAGGAAAAAGGGTCTTATTTAGTGAAACAATCGGTTATTTTCATAAAAATAATACAATTTATGTACTTTTAAATCTCAAACGCTCATCTTGCCTTTCTCTCCCTGAACTCTGTGTCTTCTGACTAAGACAGTTAGGGTATGTCGAAAAACTCCAATCGTAAATTGTCCCTCAACTTCAAAAATCATTTCAAAATCATCCATCGCTTCAGAAGTACTGACCCAGTCTTTGCAAAGTGAACATGCAAAGATCAAACACCCTTAACAAAAATGGTAAAACAGATATATAGGGCGATTTTGAAGTTGAGGGAGAACATGAGATGGGAGTTTTTCGACATACTACAACTGTCATGAACTGGAACAAAAACAGTCCAGGCAGAATAAGACAAGACGAGCGTTTGGCATTAAAAATGATCCCAGCCGGCATTTCAACGTTGATTCACCGTTGAAACAACGTCGGGTACCATGGTTAGATTATGTTTCGATTTTGTAAATTGGATCAACGTTGATATTGTGACGTCATTTCACCTTGAAATTACAATGTTGTTTCACCGTTGAAATCGCGATGTTGTTTCACCATCTTACCTTCAACATGGGAGCAGCAGCTCATTTGCATTTAAAGAGACATGCAGCGTGTTTCTGCTTCCACTCAAAATAGGCATTTTCAAAATTATATAATAAATTATCTGTGGGGTATTTTGAGCTGAAACTTTAGAGACACATTCTGGACATACCTGAGACCTTTATTATATATTGTAAAAAGGGGCATAATAGGTACCCTATAAGTATATTCAGGGCCTAAAATTAACTTTTTGCCACACTTTTTTTTAACTTCTGCAGGTTACATGTCCTTTATCCATTTGTAAACTCTTGTATTATTTTTGAAAGGTAATAATAAATGTTTATTTTCTTACCTGATTTAGCAAGTACTGTATGTTTGCAGGATCACATCTACTTCCTCTGTGTTGCGGTTTTTGTTCTCCGCGTTGACATTTCACAACTCAAATCCGCTCAAAATAAAAATTTAACATGCAAATATAAAATAGTTCGACGGACCAAATAATTTCAGTGAGCAGCAGCTCCAATACTGTCTATGAGCAGCTCACAGCCTCACTCACAAAGACGACGTAACGGTTGTATTTTCAAACTTAAAAAGGCGCGCACAGTTTCACTGGCCAGTGTCCTGGATGACAGCCACATTAACCAATCATGATCAAAGCAGTAAGGTAAAACAACCAATAGAAATTGTTTCAGCATGGCAGCGAAATGTATTTAGTTTTATTGTTGTTAATGATAATAATTATATTTTAACATGTACATTTATATTTTAAAATAGGTCTCATGAAATAATAATGATCATAATAATAATTTACAAGGGAGAAATTTTGAAGACATGATTTAACATACAGATCTTATAGCAGCATAGCAGATCATTTAGCATTAAACATTATTTCATTATTATTGTATTATTCATTTATTATTATTATTATTGTTTTACACAAGTTAAACACTTGTTTTTGAAGGTATACAAGTTCATTTCAGCATAGATTTATAAGTGATTTTTAAACCTTTTTTTACCTTTTTTATTTCAACCATTTTACATTTTAAGGTATTGTTTCACTAAAACATCAACTGATGTTACTTCAACCATATTTTAGTGCTGAATTTCGGTCTTGTGTTGACTGGGCTTCAACCGTTTACCATTCAACGTAATATCAACATTGTTTCAATGTTGAAACAACAACTGACCTTATTTCAACCAAATTTCAATGTTGAAGGTCAGTCATGTGCCAGCTAGGATATAAATAGTATTATTTCTATTAAATTATCCGATCGTTATGCTAGATAAGACCCTTCTTCCTCAGCTGGGATCATTTACAACCGCATTTGG
This sequence comes from Labeo rohita, assembly GCF_022985175.1. NCBI lineage: Eukaryota > Metazoa > Chordata > Actinopteri > Cypriniformes > Cyprinidae > Labeo > Labeo rohita. The sequence goes on from NC_066876.1 coordinate 6,252,535, forward strand.
GATCGTTTGAAGCCGCATTTAAACTGCATTTTGGAAGTTCAGAATCGTGGCACCATACCAGTCCATTATATGGAAAAAAATGCTGAAATGTTTTCCTCAAAAAGCATAATTTTTTTACAACTGAAGAAAAAAAGACATGAACATCTTGGATGACAAGGGGATGAGTACATTATATGTGAATCTTTGTTTTGGAAGTGGACTTCTCCTTTAAGTTTAAATGCATTTAAAATAAGTTTAAACTATAACACATTTTCACTAATTGCAAATAACATGTATTAAAGGTGACATACAGCATCATAAAAATCAGATTTTTTCCATGTTTAAGTGCTATAATCGAGTCCCCAGTACATCCACAAAACTTGAAAAAGAACAACCCAGTACTGTTTCTCTGCAACCTTGTGAAAAATTTTGTTTTCACAAGTGACAACAGTGTACCAGTTTTAATGTTGAAGTTTGAGCAAAGCATGCTGAGAGCAGTGGATTTATTGATTTATTTACTATATATTACACTGTTGCCACACAGATCTAATATAAACGTGCAATTTCTTTACCAGCTGTTTACCTTCACAGACATAACCAACTTTTTTTGTAACTTGTGTGTTTTTAGTATAAATTTGTGTGTATTTGACAGTTTAAGCACAATAAGACATAAAACAGAACTTAGTTACTCACGTGCCATGTGACAGCCACTTTCTGTGCACGTGCTTCAGATGTGTGCGCTCAGAAAACCTTATCAGAAGACAGAACACAAGATTGCAGAGGTCTAGACATGATAATCAAAACCAAACGGATGTTTTTAGTAGAGTATCTGAGTTACGAGCTGTAAAGGCACAGCCCTATTCTGGACAAGGGTTCAGGGAGCAGCAGCTCATTTGCATTTAAAGAGACATGCACGAAAACAGCGTGTTTCCACTCAAAATAGGCATTTTCAAAATTATATAATAAATTATCTGTGGGGTATTTTGAGCTGAAACTTTAGAGACACATTCTGGACATACCTGAGACCTTTATTATATATTGTAAAAAGGGGCATAGTAGGTGCCCTATAAGTATATTCAGGGCCTAAAATTAACTTTTTGCCACACTTTTTTTACTGGCCATGAAACACTTTTTTGCAAAAACAAGCAGTTATTACTACTACAATGACTAAACATTTTTACAATGTTTTTAAATGTCCTGCTAGTGGTGTCTCCATTAAATGCATTTTCCCTCAATTTGACTTTGACCTATTAATTGTAGCCATTCAACATTACAGTATAACTGAAAGCTATTATTTCTTATTTTTAGGCTTTTAGGGTTCCATTTTTCTTTGACAGAACAGTGGAGATGAGACAGGAAGTGAGTGGGATCGGGAACCTGAGTCGCAACTGCACATGTCAGCACACTGTCCACAAGGCAATTGGTGCTGACAGTATATAGCTTTTAATTTAAGTGATTTTAAAAGAATCTTCAACTATAAATTATATATGCATAAACTATACAGATTAATCTTTATTCAAGCTACAAGTTAATCAGCGACTAGAGCAGTCCAGTGATGATTTCTCTTTTTCTTTTGTTCTTTGATTTACATCAATGACAAACTTCAGCAGGTTAGGTTTCATTTTAAAGTGCCCCCTCCCACCCACCTCCCCCAATACTCCATCCACACCTTTTTTATTTGCAGAATTTCATATTAATAAACTTATCTGATAACAGAGGGCTACATCAACAGAAGTCATTTTAAGATCAAGTAGAAATCTTTACAAAATCAGGTTAACACTTTTTACAGTGTTCTAAGATTAGATCAAATTCAAACATGTTTTAACTAGTGAAACCAACTGTTACAGGTATAATAATAATCCAATCCAATCTGCTCATCTCATCAGACTCCACTGCAAACAAAGAAAGTGTGGCTAGTGTTTTTAGAGTCGTTATTGTCCTCAGTTCATTTTTCATTTATTTACTAAATAATTTGAGTGTTTTACTCCCTTCAAAGAAAGGTGTAAAACGGGTGTTTTCAGAAATGTGACAATAAGTGCATTGTCTTGCTGCAGGGATGGGCAGTATTTCAAATACATGTATTTAAAATACTATTTTGAATCTTTGTATTTAAATACCTTTGGAAAAAGTCAAATGTATTTTGTATTTAAATACATTTGATCTTAGTATTTTTGTATTTAGTATTTTGTATACTTGTTGATATAGGAAATCAGCAGTCTAATAAAGAGGTTGATTGGCAAAAAGCATTTTATGTATTTTGAAAATACAAAAATGCTAAGATTAAATGTATTTAAATACAAAATACATGTTTTTGAAATACTGCCCATCCCTGACTGTGCTTAACAAATTTATTGGACCACGACCCAATGTACCGCGTGGCTTCCGTTATGAGCACGGCTGCCAAGCGTCTACATTTGAAATAACGAACTTGAGCACGCAAAAGACGTGATATGTGAACGGCCCAGAAACAGCGAATTTCTTTAAAAACTGGCTGTTGTTTTCATTACATTCCATTGTTATATTTCGTAAAAGTTTTACCTGCCAACTGGCGACTGATACTGTTACATATATATTTGCCAACGCCAATTTTTACTCACATTTGGCACTTGGAGAGTGTTAATTTTAGGCCCTGAGTATATTCTTTTAACAAAATACATTATTTCTGGAATCAGCTTAAGCGTAATTATTTTTCACAAGGGAATCCTAATAATTTTACAGTAATGCACAGCTTTCCATATACTTTCAAAAATACAAACAGAATAGGAGTTCAGTGACCTGAAAATATATGATGTCAAAATATACTTTTTACTGAACATTGATTTTAATGTAAAATTTAAGAACATGCTTTAGCAAGTCAGTGCTCTATCGTTCAATCACTTTTTATTTGTATTTTGTGAGAACTCCAGCATCATTATGCTTTTAGTAAAGTGTTTAATGACTTCTATCTAGTCTAGTTGGATTGATCCAGTCATAATTATGCATTTCCTTGACTTAATAAAACCAGTATTTTTAAATTTAAACGTTTCTACCTGAAAAATTTGCCTCAGACTGACAATAGCTTTAACATTGTGTATTCAGTCAAAATGTCAGAAAAATTCAATATTATCTCTAGACTATGATCTCTGGACTCTGCCCTGAGCTTCAGTCATCCAATTTATTGTGTGTGATAAAACTGAATTTGGCTTAAGATCAGTTAACATGACCTCCACTAATAACATCATACAGGAAAAAAATATAATAAAAAGAGAAGAGACTGTTGGGCATGCAGATATAATGGTGATTCATTCTTTCTCTCAGCTGTCTATTTGTGTGCCTTTCTATTAGAGGCAAATGTTCACCACTTTCTGTACAAAACAACCCTAAACTGCACAAATCAAAACTAAAAGCATGTTTAAAGTTTATTTAAACATAAGCCGTATCCTAAAACCCTTATAAATATGTCAGAATTAATTAACATGTACTAAGAAACACAAACACATGCAACAGATAGACATTAAAAGTTTTAATATACATGAAAGTACATTCAAGGAAATGTAATTGAGGAAAAACACCAACATAACTTCAATATAAACTTTGGTCCATTTTATATGTACATCATTACCAGATATCCAATGACATGAATAATGTACAAATGACTACACAGTTAAGGAGATTTCTGCTGATCTTTCATTAGACGGCCATCTGAATTCTCCACAAACCAAAGCAATTAATGCAAATGACAGCATTTTAATTACTCATAATACTCATAATTCTTGGTTCGTCTTAGGAAATGAGGCCATAATGAGTCAAATAATAGTCTTTTGTTGATTCTGGATCATGTAGAAACTACTTGTAAGACAATAAATCAAGGTGAATATGTTAAATAGTTCTGAGCTGTAAATTAATTATGATTATAATTTCTGTAAGCTGTGTATGGCACATTCATTTATCCTGAACAGCATTATAAATATCCACATGTGAATGCTCAGGAGATTTTCAGATACTTAACTGGGTTTGTAAACAGTATTTTTATACTGTATTTTTCAGCTTCATGAATGGAAATTTGTAGTATGTGACTTATGTGTAATTATGGCAGGTCTATTGTAAATGCTTTATTGCGAGCAGGCCAGATATCAGCTTTATGCTAAACAGAAAACTGACCTCAGGCACACTCCACTCACTGTGGCCAGCAAAATAAAAAGAAAATGAGAAAAAAGTATTGATTCACATTAATACCTCAAAGCAATTTTCTAAAGGTGTATTGCTGGAATATAGGTTTTCCACACTGCAGGCTGTCCAGTCAATAACTGACCCTCCAATATGTGAAAAACAGAGAGAGGAAAATTACTGACGCTTCTGAAATATACTGTATCACACCATAAATATCTTTGTAAATGGTGGCTGAATGTTTAACTTTTCCAGGTGAATGGTTACAAAGTTTTTATGGCAACACATTTATGCCTTTCACTCTTTAGAAACTCAATGCAACCCTGCGTTTGAGAACCTCAAGCTTGTATAGTTAAAACATAAATCAGTCAGTCAGGCCTTAAAACCAACATGGAACATTTTAGCAAAACACAATCAATAAGAATAAACTTATAGAACTACACAGTATGTGTTAGAAGTGACCAAACGCTATAGTCAATGTGCTATCAGTGCTATATTTTGACGAGTGCTTACTAAATGATAAGAGCAGTGTGTCTCTGAGGACTCAACTGTAACAGAAATAAGCGGTGAGGAAATAATAGATTAATATCAAGCTAGATATCACCAGTGGGAACTCAGGCCCTGTCTCAAATGATGACATGTGACCACATAGCCTGTCATGTTCATCATGTCTATGGCTGTGTTTACACTGGCAGAAACAATCCGATTTTTGCCCACATCTGACACAAATCGGAATTTGATGCACAGGTGTAAACACAAAAATCTGTACGAGATACCATTTTTTTCGCATCCGATCTGAGCCGTTTCCAAATGTAGTTTTAAATCAGATACATATCCGATATCTGGACATCCGACCTACGTCTAAACACGCACATCCGATTCTCTGTGTCAGTTAAGTCATTTGTTCCACAGCGGATTGCGTTGAAAGTCATAATCTGCATTTGCGAGACAGGCCTCGGCAAAAGTACACCAGACAGCAAATAATTAAACAAAGAAAGCGAAAGCGCTCGCATAGAAACTCAAAGCTAGCCTTGTTTAAGCAAAAATGTTGTACGGTTTCCTTCTCGTCAGAGGAGTCAACTTAGTTTCACCACTCCTGCCTGTCCTGCCTGGTTATCCTATGCGCGCTATTATTTCTGATTTTTGCTTTCTTTGTTTAATTATTTGCTGCCGGGTATACTTTTGCAGACTTTGGAAAATAAGAATATGCAAAAGTCCATCCAGAATTGGAGGGTCAGTCGTTGCGCTCATGGTCGTGAAAGCCAGTGGAATAATTTTATGCGGGCGATTAGTGTACACACGGATATCGGATATGAGGCGTATTAAGTGAATGTAAACAGGCGGGCCAAAAAATAGGATATGGTGAAAAGATCGGATCTATGCATTAAGACTTGCATGTGTACACGCAGCCTATGTGTCCTTTTGCAAAACCTTCACAGCAGACTACTTTTTAGCAGCTTATGTGGCATTATGTCATGAAAAAATATACAAATTATGAGGAGAACTGCAAGAACGAGGTTGATAACCCGGTGCATTGTTTTAACTAATGTGCCACCAGTATTTCAAAAGAAAAAGTATAGAAACCTTAGGATGGCAAGATATTTATGTATATATTGATAGATGTAAAGTATACCCTTGTTTAAAAGAAGTACACTTTGGGATACTGTTACAGTGTGAACTTAATGCAATGTTTTCAGACACTTGATTGTATGTTAACTGCAATAAAATGAACATTTTCAAAAAATATTATACTTTACATTTATATTAAATGCAATTAATTGAACCTAAGAGTACTTTTTTGACCCACTGAAGTAGGACTTAAATATATCTTTATATGTAATTTCATAATTACTCCTGATGTCTTAGTTGAAATACAGTAATGAACTGACAAGAATTTATGATAAACTTAAATTTACTTTAATGTCATTTCTATTTAAATATATTTGAAGTTGCAATTTAGAATGTTTAAAACAAATTAATTTTTATTGCAATATTCATAACACTTTATTTTAAGGTGTCCTTGTTACACGTTACATAATAACAATTAATTCTGCATTACTAACATGCAAGTAACCCAAAGCCAAACCCTAATCCTAACCCTAACCGTATAGTAAATACATGCAGTTAATTACTCAGTACTTAAATGTATAATTACACTGTAACAAGGACACCTTAAAGTAAAGTGTAACCATAATATTTAATAACACACTGCAGTTAAAATTATAGTCAAGTACTTGAACAAGTAAAATGCACTTTTTAAAAGGGTACTAAAGTGTGTTGAGAAACATTCATGAAAGTTAACTATTTTAAAGTACACCTAACTTGGCTTTTATTTCATTAATATTATATTACTGTATCTGCAAATACAATTTGATATACTTTGAAGGTTTTAAGAACACTGCAAGCTCACATTCAACACAAGCACACTTCTTTTTCACAAGGGTGTACTAAACCACTTAATCTTGGTTAAATAACCTAATACTAAATCATGATGGGAATACTAGATCAGAAAGTTCAAATAAGGTTGATTGATACTTTATACATGTTACTAGACATTTGCAGATTGTTTCAAAGTGTTATTATTTTAATAAATCGATAATGTTTTGGCCACCCACAGTATACATGTATATATATATAAATATATATGTTTTTACAAATGCTACTTACCACATGCACAATGTTTAGGTTAGATCCACAGTCCAGTGATAGTGCAAATGAACAACTGAATCTGTAATTCACATGGATAGCTTTGGCAAATAAAGCCATTCCGCGAAGGACACAGTGTGTTTATACTGACTAACACTTACACCTGCCACACAGAGCAACAAAATGTGTAAATTATTGTACATACCTGTTTGAAAAGGCAGACATTCTACTCCTAATCAACGACAGAATGTGCTTATATAGTCATAATAAGTAATATATATAACTATTATATCTGTTTGTAAATGTACACTTTATACACATATTGCTAGTTCTGTACCTTCCTTTAAAGAAATAGTTAAAAATGATTTACTCACCATCACGTCATTCCAAATTCATGACTTTCTTTCCTTGGTGAAACACAAAGGTAAGTCTTTTCAATGCAATTTCAACAAATAGCGACTTAAGCGTTCAAGGACAACAAAATACTATAAAAGTAGCCCATATGAGTCATGTGCTCTCTTTCATGTTTTTTTGAAGCCATATGATAGCTTTGGAGTATGGTTGCAAGTTCCATCGTTACCAACATAGTTCAGCGATTCTGTGTTTCCCGAAATCATAGTTCAAACAAACATTCGCAAACCGCGTCACAGCTTTATGTGGTTGGAACTACAATTCTCGACCTGTGGTTCAAAGCATAGTTCCTTTTTAATAAGACATATAGGTTCAATAAGTTATGCTCTAGGGTACAGTAAGCAAGCTAGCACGCAGTGCAATGTATATCTTCCATTCTATCTAAATATAAATATAAATGCATGTATCTATGTATTTTTGCATGTCCACTGTAGGTGGCGTTTTTGAATAGTGCGCATGTGCATGCATGTCTAAGGGAAACCTGGAGTATGAAATAAGACGGAACCCGCAATGAATCAAACATTAAACAAAAAGTAGTAAATTAGTCATCAGGTGCCATGTTCAAAATAGCTACATTTTAGAGATCTCTAATCAGTTAAATAGCATAAGTTATTACTAGGTGACATCATTAACAATGGCCCTACATTGTTGAACTAATGTGGTTCAAACGACGGAGATGCGACCATGTTTGGGAAACAGTGGTGACAAGCTAGTTTGTTCCCACAACAATGTATCGTACTATGGAGGTTAGTCAGCGAGTCATGTCGTTGTACGGGAAACGTACCCCTGATCTGGATCAGTTCACTAATTCATATCAAGTCATTAAAAGCTCACTGTGGGAAGAATTTCAGTTAAAGATGACAGAAATACCATGTCAAAACTGTTGTGTGATTTCAGAATAAAGCACACAAGTCATACGCACTAGTTTTATGATACATTTATGGTGCTTTTTGTGCTCCACAGCAGAAAGAAAGTCACAGCGTTGGAACAACATGAGTAATGATGACAGAATGTTTATTTTTAGGTGAACTATCACTTTAATAGTGAAAAGAACCAAAATAGTTCATTTCTTTTGCTGTAACCAAGACACACGCTCCTTCCACAGGCATAACTTAGACAAAAACAATGAGAAGAAAGGCCTCCTCCACTCAGTATTTCATTATAACGTCTCTCAGACAGAACCTTGCTCTAATTGGGAAAAACTGCTTTCTGTGCCATTGCGAACTCACCATTTAATGGCCACAAAACCAGCATGTTTAATTGGCCATAGTCATTTGAGCAGTGGTTAAAACATCAAGACAATTTGCGATGATATTTCTCAGTACTTGGTCTTCCTCTGCAGAGCCCAGCTATAAGCCTTGCCTTAATATGCTTCAGACCATTTCTGCGTTTTAAGAAGACAAGTGGACAAATAGCAACAAGTTCTTTTTCTCTGTCCAAACCTCAAATTCAGTCACAAAACTTGCACAGATTGACTGGCAGTGTTCTCAAGCCAACGAATGCTTGAAATGTACATAGGTACATTGCCTTGTACTACATTGGACACCATTTAAATAGTGTCTTTCTGTTCCAGACTGTTTTTCTTGTGTGGTTGATAAGTGCTAGTAGAGCCATTGCTCAGGATAGACCCTTTGGTAATGCCCGTACTAACAGTGGACAAAGGGAAACTCTCGTAACTCTCGGGTGGCCCCCAGCAGCGGCATCTGGAAAGCAGCAATTTCAGTTCCTTCTGGAAGTTATTGTTCAGAAATCCATAAATCACTGGGTTCACACAAGTCGATGCCATGGCGGTGAGGTGACATGCTGAGAAAATGGCGTCGTGCTGGCAAACGGGAATTGCTTCATGGTTCCAGTCAAAAATCGTGTTGAAAACATTTAGTGGCAACCAACAGAGGGCGAACGCTGCTACAATTGAGGCTAGCATGGCATTGACTCGCTTTGAGCCTTTGGCCTTCTTCTGCCGCCCACCCCGAGCTCTTTCGACAATGTCTTTACGCCGACTCAGACGTAGGAATATGCGGAAATAACAGACGAGAATGAGCGCCAGTGGTAAGCAGTATTGGCACAGAAGCAGCGTCGTTGTGTAAGTCAACCGATTGCCCTCAGATGGCCATTGTTCAATGCAGATGAAGTGATCGCTGAACGGGTTGAAGGGGAGACTGAGGTTGTGGAAGGGCGAGTTTGTGAGGATGTTGAATGAAAGGAACGGAAGGGAGATAAAACAAGCTATGATCCAGATAACCGCGACGGCCAGGTAGGAGTGTCTGACGACTGGTTTCCAACCAGTGGGATGGATAATGAGCTGGTGCCTTTCCAAGGCAATGAGAACCATGGAGAAAATCGAAACCGTTACGGACATACACTGGACGAATGGCGTCACCTTACACAAAGCCTCGCCCAAAATCCATCGATCCATAAGCGTGTAGATAATGGTGACTGGCAAACACACTAAGCAAACAAGGATATCAGAGCATGAGAGGTTGACGATGAAGATGTTGGTCACGTTTCGCATCTCTTTCTGTCGTGCGATGACTAAAACCAGGCAAGTGTTGCCCACCAGGCCCACGGCTAACATGGTGCTGTATGCTACAATGAGGAAAGTGGTGCTGCTGAGGGAGGTCGGACAGACGGGATCCTCTAATAACCAAGAGCTGGAGCTGTTGTTCAGATGAGACGGCTCCATTGCCGTCAGTTGCTGTAGTATCTCTTGAAATGAACGATGACCTGGCTTGTTCTCCAGGGATGCGAGGAAATGAAGCGGAATTGTCCAGTGTGAGGCCGCGCCTTCCCAACACCAATTTTCTTTTAGTTCCCAAGTTGTCTCATCTTGTTTTCTTGCATAGCGCAGAACTGCTGATCTGGGAAACCTGAGGACAGAACAATAAAAAAGCTCTCAGGATCAGAGGAAAAAAACAAAGCTGCAAAACATGACAACAATATGAAATCCTGCCGCTCAGAAGCATCATTCAAACTAGGGCATATGCTCCCATAAGACATTTTGAATGCAGCTTCCGAAAAAAATATAATGATTCTTGTAAGGAAAATAAATAAATAAAACTCACACAAACACTGGTTTCCATTTTTTTGTGTGGAAATTCCACTGACATAATGGTTTTTATACTGTAAAAACTGTATTTTCTATCCCCTTACCTTAACCCTACCCCTCGCACAAAACTTTCTGCCGTTTTAGATTTTCAAAACACTTCATTCTGTATGATTTACAAGCTTGTTTTCTCATGGAGACTTAAAAAATAACTTCACAAGGTCAAAATGTACTGGTTTTACTATCCTTGGGGGACATTTGGTCCTCATAATGTAGCGAATACCAGGTACATCCACTTACACACAAATAACTTCTTCAAAAACACATAAAGCTGTAACATTTGCATAAAAGTGTAATAAAATATGTAATGGAAAAAAAAAAAAAGTATGACCAAATTAAAGAGACATGTATAAATTAATACTTAATTAAACTTGAAAAACATGAATAATCTGTGAAATATAACATTAATGGAAAAACTAGACAAATTAGTAACAATACAGAAAACTTCACAAAAGAAGAAAGAAAGAAAGTAAAAAAAAGAAAGAAAAAATCAACAAAATACCTGCAGCCCTCAGGCTACACTTCTCACTGCAGTAACAAACACAAACCAACTCCATTAAACAAAGACAAGCACATTTATACTGCCGGCCAGCACCACTACCCCATTATGAGTGGCAAATTCATATACAACTTTTAAAGGGCACTTATTATGCCCCTTTTGTACTTGATGTATTATAAGTTTTAGGCGTCCCCAAAAGTTGTCTGTAAAGTTTCAGCTCAACATGCACACAGATCATTTATTATATCATTTTGAAAATCTCTATTTTGGGTGGAAGCAGAAACACGCTGTTTTCGTGCATGTCTCTTTAAATGCAAATGAGCTGCTGCTCCCCGCCCCCTTATCAGTTTAAACTTCTGATGTGTCTCTGCTTATATTGAAGTGTGTCAACAGTCGTAAGCAGGGCCTGTAAAATGTGATATTTTACAGATTCTGCAGATGGCTTGTACTGAGACACTGCTTGTAACCAACACACATTTATGTTCAAACAACATATAAAAGTTTTTTTTGCATAATAGGTGCCCTACAACATTTTCGCACAAATCTCAAGAAGAAACATTTAACAATATTTAAATGACAGTATTTTACAATGCAGTAAACAGGAAGTTTAACAGGCGCAATCAGCCACATTGTCCCTGAAACACCCATTCTTCATTAAACATTGGTACTCTTCTGAACTTAGCAGAACAAAGAATTCCCACCACTGCTTTTTCAGGCTATTGAACCTTTGCTACTGCACAAAGACAACTGGTGCTTCATTCATTTCACTGTACAACTGATACACTATAAAGAAATTACAACTTCAAACTCTTCTCAGTAAAACGGTCTGTGTATATGAGAAGGGATTCATAGAAACTCCAGACCAAGTTAAATGTGCGGTCATTTTGTGACCATTACACTACATTTAATCCCATTTCTGCCATTTTATCCCACAAATCTGACCTTATTTTTCTCACAATTCTGACTTTTTTCTGAGAATTGTGTGATATAAACACGCAACTGCAAGTTACAAAGTCAGAATTGCAAGATGTAAACTTACAATTGTGACAAATAAAATAAGAATTGCAAGATGTAAACTTGCAATTGCGAGTTACATAGTCAGAATTGTGTGAAATAACTCACAATTCTGAGAAATAAATTCAGAAATGCAAGATATATACTTGCAATTCTGAGGAATAGTCAAAATTGCAAGATATAAACTTTATTTATACGATTGTAAAAAAAAAAAAAAAGAAATCAGTCTTTTTTCCCTCACAACTGGACTCGCAACTGCAAATTTTCTCACAATTCTGAGAAAAAACTTGCAAAAAAAAGTTATAATTAAAGTTCTTACTTTGTAACATGCAATTGCAGCTTTATACCCAGCAATTCTAAATGTATAACTTGAAATTGAGGGTTTTTTTTTTTTTTTTTGAGGAACAACAAATTTCAGTCAAACATGTAATAAAACATTATATCAAAATGTTTAATGACGCTTATACATTCTACACAATGCACGTCTCATGCAGTCACATAAAAATAGGTTATAAATAGTTATAAACCAGAACAAAACACAGACCATTTCAAGTGATCTACGTTAAAAGTAAAGCGAAGCGTATCTCTTTTATTCCTAAAAATAGCCTTATTAGAAAAACAGGACAGTGACAGACTGAAGTATCTCTTCTGTTCTTTGATGTTTCTTTTGTTCTGCTCTTTTGGATTCTAGTCGTTTCATTACTTGAAAACATTCTCTTCATCTCCCTCTTTGTATTCAGCACATCCAACACCACAGTAGTGAATTATGAAACACTCTCTGGTAAATCTCTTTTTTTTTGGACAATCTAACTAACACCCCAAAAAAATACATCAAACAGGCAACAAATGCATCATACATTTTAACTTTGATTGCAGCTTGCGTCATGAATTTTTAATGCGGCAACAGTGATGAGTGTGTGTGTGTGTACCTGGTATTTATCACGTTATGGGGACCAAATGTCCCCACAAGGATAGTAATACCAGTAAATTTTGACCTTGTGGGGACATTTGTGAGGTCCCCGTGAGGAAACAGGCTTATAAATCATGCAGAATGAGTTTTTTTGAGAAAGTAAAAGTGTGCACAGTCTCCTGTGAGGGCTAGGTTTAGGTGTAGGGCGATAGAAAATACGGTTTGTACAGTATAAAAACCATTACGCCCATGGAATGTTCCCATAAAACATTGAAACACAACGTGTGTGTGTGTGTGTGTGTGTGTGTGTGCATGGTAATAAACATTGTAATAATAGTAGATACTGAGTATCTTTATAGAGAGGAATCCCATCCAGACAACACAATGCAGATAACAACATGATTATGCTCGAGTGAATATGTTTGTACTAGCAATGCTTGACTTCACAAATGATGTAACCTGCCCACTTAGCGGCCGCTGTTGCTTTAGTGTTTGCATCTTTGTTTTGCTCTTTGATGATGTTACATACTTTTGGAAGTGTTTATGATAAGACATGAGCTACAGTTCCCCAGGGAAATGTTATAGTGGAAATGTAACTCAGTGTTAATTTTCAGCATTTACAGCATGAATCCAAACACCATAATGTTTTTTTCAATTTTTGGTTTACTATCCTGCTGTCAAGGCAACAGCAACTAGTGTACCATCTGTATTACAATCAATTTAGTCAATGCAGGAGGCACAAATGCTTTAGACCAACTTAAAAATAATCTAATTTGTTAAAGTCAAATTTACTCACCTCCAGTGGGCATTTACAGCTAAATTTGCTATAATGTGAATTTTCACTAAAATCATTTTGCTAGTCAGTGTAAAATGTAGTTGTTTATGTGTAACAACTTTTAAAGACTTTAATGTTTATTGTGATGTCATTTTAAAAAATAGTTTTATATTTTCTATTATGTAATTAAAAAAACACTCAAAACTGATTAAAACCCACAGTAATTTCTGCAGTCCTACTGTCAGTAAAGCTCTTCTCTGATGACTAGCTATAATAATAATAATAATAATAATAATAATATTTCTATTAGTTTTGGTTAAAGCAAGTGTTACTTGCCTTTAGACAAACTGGATAAAACAGCTTTTGCAAACCATAATTTTCTATTAGACCAATATAAAAATGCACTTTAAATAAATTATGCAGTTGTTTCACTTCAGTGCATCCAATTGCGAATATAAATGTGTATATATAATATATTGTAACACTTTACTCCTTTATTCCTTAAAGACCAATTCTCCCTATTAAAGGGACAGTTCACCCAAAAAATTTAAATTACCCCATGATATACACACCCTCAAGCCCAAATAGGTAAATATGACTTTCTTCTTTCAGACGAATACAATCTGAGTTATTTATGTCGTGCCTTTTCCAAGTTTATAGTGGCAGTGAATGGGTGTTGAGATTTTGAAGTCCACTACAGTGCATCCATCCATCATAAAAAGTACTTCACTCAGCTCCAGGGGTTTAATAAAGGCATTCTGAAGTGAATCAATGCATTTGTGTAAGAAAATTATCCATATTTAAAACTTTATAAACCATAATCTCTAGCTTCCGCTAGTTGCCGTAACGCTACACATTACACAAACACATCAGTTCACTTCAGAAGGCCTTTAGTAACCCACGGATCTGAGTGGAGTACTTCTTATAATGGATGGACGCACTTTATTCTGCTTCTAAATTTCAACACCCATTCAGTGCCATTATAAAGCTTGGAAAAGCCAGGACATTTTTTAATATGAACTCAGATTGTATTCGTCTGAAAGTAGAAAGTCATACACACCTAGGTTGGCTTGATGGTGAGTAAGTCACTGGGTTTTTTTCATTTTTTGGGTGAACTATACCTTTAATTAGATGCATATTACTAGCATACTGAGTGTTTATTATTACTTATGAAGCACAGTCTTAAGCAGCACAGGTATATCTGCATTTTATTGGTCAAAATTATCCATTTTTCTTTTATGCCAAAAATCATTAGAATATTAAGTAAAGATCATGTTCCATGAAGATATTTTGTAAACTTTCTACCATAAATATATCAAAACTTAATTTCTGATTAGTAATATGCATTGCTAAGAACTTCATTTGGACAACTTTAAAGGCGATTTTCGCAATATTTTCATTTTTTTGCACACTCAGATTCCAGATTTTCAAATAGTTGTATCTCGGCCAGATATTGTGCTATCCTAACAAAATTCATTCAGCATTCTGTTTAAAAATAAAAATAAAAAAATAATAATAATAAATGTATAATATCAGCCCTAACATATTTGCCAGAATAAATAATAATAACTGGTACTGTATAAAATATCTTTAATCCATTAACTGACACAGAACTGTAACAGATTTACATGATGTTATACAATGCTGTTATGAAACTGTTATGAAACTGCAAGGACGGTGTAGTGGCTAAAGCTCAGTGCTGTTGGTACCTTGAAGGTTTCTGGTTTGAGCCCCACAGCATCATTGTGCCACTGAGCAACACACTTGTTGCACCAAAGCGCATAAAAAGGCATATATCCAACACTGGGAAACTCATACTTCTCTGTCAAACAATTTGAGCAGAGAACCTGATAATTAAAGCAGCACTCGCTCGCCCTCCTTCTCTCCATCTGTCTCACAAATTTTCTCCATCCACTGATGCTTCTTGATTTCTTAAAGGGCTCTGGCTTTGCAGTAATAGCTACTGAGCCTGCATGTAAGCACACTGGCAGGTGATGAATAACCCAGTAAGGTTTAACAATGGGTGAAAATCTAATTATGAGCAGAATCCTGCTGCTTTAAACCCATCTCATTTCCTCAGACCTGCATGAGACTTACAGCTAAAGTACATTCAGCAACATTTAAGAAAAAATCCTTTCACTTTGGCCTCTGCCTGTCTCTCACTTGACTGAGAAAATAATGAGCCAATCATAGTAAATACATTGCAGTTCATAATTCCTTATGCACTATGTATATTCAAAGCACTTGATAATCAAAAAGTAAAGTGTGCAATTTCTGTGTCAAATGCAGTTGTAAAAATAATGGCTCTGTCGCAAATGTTTCACAATCTACACGGCATGGGCTGCTGGGAAAAAGGTCACACTCGTTAACACTCTTTAAAACTTGAAATTACAAATGAGACACCTTCTGGAGAAAGTATTTTAATCAGGGAAACATCCCTGATTGAAACGAATGGGCCTCCCAAGGCTTCAATTCGACAGGAGAGGAATAAGGAATGTAGAATGTAATTCTGCATTCAAACAGCCAAATGACATTTAACAGCAGACGCCAGATGCAATTATTGCATAAAGCCTGAGAGATTACATAATCACCATGACAATAATGGCTGTGATTGCCATTAATGAATAATTCATTAGATTACGTGCATTTAAATTTATTTATGATTGTAAACCATGTCATTTTGTAAATGTTGGAGCTTTTCTTTTTTTCATTTAATCCACATGAGTAAGGCCGGTGTTGTGCAAGATTCCCCTCTATCTGCCGAGTCGTATCCATTTAGACCCCAAAGCAACTTTTTTATTGGCTGAGACTTTTTATGTGTCCTCTATTCAGTGCCTTACTAGAAATGATACAAGATCACTTTACAGTGTGCTTATTCTTTATCACAAAATATACTATTGAATTATTGTGTTTTACATTATATATCACAAAATAAGACAGAACCTAAAATACATTTAAAAAGAGTACTTATGGAAATAATTTACCTTAAATGAATCTACTTGTCATGTTTTCAGACACTTGATTACATGTTATTTGCAATTAAAATGTATTACAGTTTAAACTGATGTTAAATTCAGTTGGTTTATATTTGGAGTGCTTTT
This sequence comes from Labeo rohita, assembly GCF_022985175.1. NCBI lineage: Eukaryota > Metazoa > Chordata > Actinopteri > Cypriniformes > Cyprinidae > Labeo > Labeo rohita. The sequence continues at coordinate 6,269,119 of NC_066876.1, forward strand.
TTCACCCGCTTAAGTAGGACTTAGCCACATCTTTAGATGTAATTTCATAATTATTTGTATTTTCTTTGAAATATGATAAAAGTCTACTGCTGAATGCACTGACAAGCATTTATGATAAACTAAAATATACTTTAATAACATTTCTATTTTCAATTCTTTCTGCAAAAAAACAATTTGTTGAGTCAACTTAAAATAATTTGTTACCTGGCTGCCTTTAAAATTTTAAGTTCAGTCAATTCAACAAATTTTAGTCAAGGTGAAATGTTAAGTTGTACTAAGTGACAACTTATATATTTGAGTTGATTCAATTTAAAATTTGAAGGCAGCTGGGTAACAAGCCCAGCTTTTAAGTTTAACAAACCACTTTAGTGAACTCAAATATCTGAGTTAACATTTTAAGTTGACTAAAGGCAGCAGAGTAACAAATTATTTCACGTTGACTCAACAAATTATGTTTTTGTTGTTGTTGTTGTTTACAGTGTGGTACATTAAACATTATATTAAAATATTAAATAAAACTCTACAGTTAAAATTATAATCAAGAACATTGCATGTGGTTTAGTAGGTTTGTCAACGCCAAAATAAGTGCACTTCTTTAAAACATGCCAAAGATGAAGCATCATCTGTGTTAAGCATCAAGTGTGTTATGAAACATAAACTCCCTTTAAATACACTTAAGTGGCCTATTATTTAAGAAATATTATATTATCTGCAAGCACAGTTAGAAAATATACGTTTAAAGGGATGCCTATTGATTAGCTAGAACAGGATATTCCCTTTAAGAAAAACACCATCAGGCCCTTTATGGAGACATCCATCTAAATAGAAATAACTAGCTTCAGTGTAATTAATATGGATCCCAGAGGGGTACTGCAGTTAACTTAAAAGTGACAGTAAATCAATCACAAAGTCTCAGCCCAGATGTGCCTCACATACGGCTGATAAGCGGTAATAAAGCTCATTATTGCCTCCTCAATCCCACATCTCTAACCGTCCCTCTCTAAAGGACACTGATTGTTTTCAATTAGGACGCTAGACTCTGCCAATGAATCTCCTCCTGGGTGAGAGTGTGTTGCAATGAAGCAGAGATGCTCTGTTCAATACCTGAGACAAAGAGGTCATGATGCACCACTGGCTGCTCACAAAGGTTAAAATCTCAAAAACATCTTCCCCACAGAGCTCTCAATTCAGTCTCCATGACTCCTCCATTCTCACATAGACAACATGGAGGCACAAAAAGATCTGACCCACCCAGATGTGCTGATGCCTTAATCCAAGCACTACTGACATGGAAGTAATGTCAGCTTAAAATGTTAGCTGGTGCTAGGTCTAGCTGTTTTTTGTTTTGTTTTGTTTTGTTTTGTTTTGTTTTTTGCACTAAAGAAATGCACTAACCCCTTAGCATTCCTGTAAAATTTAACCCACCACGGGGTGGTACAGTGGAACGCAGATTAAAAAACAATAATTAAAAAATACAATGAAAATAAATAAATATATAAAAATTTAAAGGGGTCATAAACAGAAATCAAAATTGATTTTTGATTTTTTGACAAAAAAGAGGTCATTTGTACTATAAAAACTTCCTGTAAGTTTTAGAACTCAAAACTTTCTCGTTAAACTTTCTCTTTCTCTGTTTTTTGAGGAAAACATTTCAGCATTTTTCTTCATATAGTGGACTGATATGGTGCCCTGATTTGGAACTTCCAAAATGCAGTTTAAATACGGCTTCAAACAATCATAAAATGCGGTTGTAGACTATCCCAGCAAAGGAAGAAGGGTCTTATCAAGCGAAACAATCAGTTATTATCATTTAAAAAAAATGCAATTTATATACTTTTAAATGCCAAACACTCGTCTTGTCTTACTCTGCCTAGACTGCTTTTTTCCGGTTCATGACAGTTAGGGTATGTCAAAAAACTCCCATCTCTCGTTCTCCCCCAACTTTGAAATCGTCTTATATCACTGTTTTACCTTCTTTGTTAAGGGTGTTTGATCTTCTTTGCATGTTCACATTTAAACTACATTTTGGAAGATCAATATCGGGGCACCATATCAGTCCATTATATGGAGAAAAATGCAGAAATGTTTCCTCAAAAAACATAATTTCTTTACGACTGAATAAAGAAAGACATAAACATCTATGTTTTAGAAGTGGACTTCTCCTTTAAGCTGGTCTCACGCTACAAGATTTTTAGCCCGATTTTGCCCTGATTTTTTCCCTCCTGAGAATCGGAGCAAAAATCTTGTCGAGCACCTCACTGATTATCTGGTAATGTGAGGCGATCACAGATCGAATCTTGCACCTCCCGATCTGCTCGCACACAAATCGGGGCCACCCCGATTAATATAAAAAATGTCTGATATTTAGGATTTTAAATCGGGATGATGACGGCTATATGATTACATCAGTACTTTCACAACAGCCAATGCGCCACTGCAAAACAGCTGCTGTATGGGTCCGTTGGATAGTGGAGATGGAGGAAATTGCTTCTTCAGTTTTTGTAGTAACACTGCCTGTATAATGTGTCGAAAATGTACCACAACCGTAAGGAATAAAAGAAGGTGAAATCATCTCAGTTTTGAATATACCGGGTGAGTGCAGAAAGCTGCTAACACGCTAGCTAGCATATGTAAACATGGCGATCTGATCACGTGAGGCGATAATCTTAATAATATTTTGTAATGTGTGATGCGCCACGATTTTCAAATCTTGTAGTGTGTGCATGTTTAAGATTTCAACGAAGATGATCTGCAAAGATTCTCCTTGTGTGTGCACTCCAACCAGATTTCATAATCGCTTAGGATTTTAAAAATCCTGTAGTGTGAGCCCAGCATTATATTGAAGCCAGACACAGCCTTTGCATTCCCTACCTTCTGATCCAAACATTAGGAAAGAGTGAGTGAATTTTTTTTTTAATGAATTTCCAGACCGCTTCTGTAAGAACCAGAGATGGAAACACGAGTCTGCGACTTGGACTCATACTGCTATGATTGACTAACTGCGTATGTTCATTCCTCATAGATGGACACCGCTGTGATTTAGGTTTAAAACACATAAATAACTCAGTATATATCAAGTGATCTGTATGAAGAGACAAATCAATAGTGACTACGAAATGAAAAAAGTTAAGCCCCGGTCAGACTACAAAATTTTAGCCCGATTTTGCCTTGATCTGCTTGTCGTAGTCTCATGGGGATTCGTATACAACAATGGGACGCAAGATTTGATCGTTTCATCTCATGTAGTGTGTCATAGAGCACGACACGTCTGGGATGCTCCACAACATCAGCACAGAAAGACTAGCATGTTTAATTTTTTTAAATTGTACACGACAACTTCTGTCCCATCTGTGACACTGGCCAATAGGAGCACAGATATGGCTCCATACAAGCTTTCAAACATCACGAAACACACAGTGCTGTTGAGCTTATGAATGCATTGACCAATCAGAGCCATTCAGATGAGTTAACGCTAAAATGCCGGTGTTTCTTTACTCGCTTGCTGATTGAATACCACTTTATGGTGAATTCAGAAAACAACAAAGTGCAGATGTGTGTACAAATCTGTAAGTAAAATTCACAGTGTAAACAGTTTCAGTGATTTTAATGGGAGTTTTTGAGAGTGCCTGAACTCTACATTGTCAGTAAAAATGCTATTTGATAATGTAAATGTTCTTTACTACAATGAAAGTGTTATGATTAGTAGCCTGACTTACATTTTTTTATTCACATTAACTTTAATTGTTAAATTCGCTTTAAATATAAAGTCAGTCATATTAAAAACCCTAACTGTAATGCCCACATTGAACCGGAAAAAACAGAGTTCACGCAGACCTAGACAAGATGAGCGGTTGAGGTTAAAAAGTATATAAATTGTCAGTTTGTTTCGAAAATGACTGATCGTTTTGGTAGATAAGACCCTTCTTCCTCGGCTGGGATCGTTTAGAGCCATTTAAAGCTGCATTTAAACTGCATTTTGGAAGTTCGAACTTGGAGGCACCATTGTCCAAGTCCACTATATGAAGATAAATCCTGACCTGACAAGTAGTCCATGTTAGTTTCCACAAAATATGAAGTACAACTGTTTTCAACACTGGTAATAATAAAGAATGTTTCTTGAGCAGCAAATCAGCATATTAGAATGATTTCTGAAGGATCACGTGACACTCAATACTGGAGTAATGATGCTGAAAATTCAGCTTTGCATCACAGAAATAAATTACATATTGCAAAATATATTCAAATACAGTTGCAATAATATTTTACAATTGTTCTGTATTTTCGATTAAATAAATGCAGCCTTGGTGAGCTTAAAAAGTTCTGAAAAATAAGTCAGATTTCTTTGTTCGTACTGTTCCAGTCAGACACCCACCCTTTGAATGAAAGGGAATGCTAATGGATCTCTCCAGGTATTATAGAGCTCATTGTTAGAAACGAACTGTCATACTCCAAAAAACTACCTGAAGATGAATTTTCCAGCAGGGCTCTGAGCTCATTTGGACTTTGCTGGCGCAGTAGCTGAGACCAGCTGAAACTGCAGGTCCCTGTTGACTTGAGACTTCTGTTTTGCCAGAAGTGCAGGTATGAATTTTTAAGTGGTGCTTTGTGAATTCATGGCTGTGAAAGCAAAATGAAGTAATGCTGAAGCTCAGTGTACTTTTAAGTTACCACAAGTCACTTTTCTTTCTGAAATGTGATAGTTTAGTATCTGGTGTGTGTTTGGACAGAAAAGTGACATTGCCTGTTATTTCAGCATTGGTAAACATGCCACAACGTGCAGGTTTTGCCATCACTCTGTGACACTTGAGCTTCAGAAACTTGTGCATTAGCATGCATAACGCAAAATGCGCCTATATTTATAACAGAGCTCGCCACGGGCGAACACTCCCTGTGATGGCGGGGGTTTCAAGATGAGCTTTTGCTTTAATAGCTGTCAGATGTGGCACATCCCACACAAGCTACAGTCAAATGAAGATGTCCCATAAACATGCATGTTTTATTAAAGTTAATGAACAGAGGCGTGGTGTGGAGTGTGGACAGACATTCATTAGCGCTTCTATAATCTAAGGGGAAAATCATGATTTGCATTAAAATACAGCAAGTGTTAAACATATGTCTCTGTGCATGCTGAGCATTTATGGAGAAGAAAAACAGCATGAGCTTTACTAAACAGTGGGGCCCGAAAATCTGACACCGCTTTGAACATCTGGGATTTTGTCCTTTAGATGCTGGAGAGGCTTAGGATCAATTTAACACAAATACAAGTGAAAATAAAGAAGAGATATTTTAAAAAGTATAGTAAATAGAAAATAAATAATTCCAATAAATACTTAAGTTACATAAGTAAAATGAATCATATACAAAATATATGTATTAAAGTAAAGGATCTTGCTTTATGTTCTTGCTTCTCTTAAGGCAGGTGTTTTCAATGTTTTTCCACAGACTTCATATGAGGGCCCCCCATCCTAAAATGTAAAAGGCTGCTATATACTTTTGTATAAAAACCTACTTAATACCGTGGAAATATGTTTATAACATTATAAAAAATAAATGTATAAAATATTTAGTTTTGATTGTTACATTGCATTTTTTCTATTAAGTGTACAGTACTGTACTGTTAGATATACAAAATGTACAATAGTACTGTATTGTTAAATATATTTATTTGAATAGTAGTATTTATTTATTTTAATCAGTTTCTTTAATTATTTACTTATTTAGCATGTATTTATTTAATTAATAAAATAATATTTAATGTTATTTATTTATTTATTTATTCATTCATTATTCTAATCTATTATTTTTATTTAGATTTGTAATCAATTTTTATTTATTTTAATCAATTTGTTTATTTTAAATAAAAGTTTTTGTTCATTTATTAGAAATAAGTAAATACTTATTTGCTTTCATCAGTTTACTTATTTTAATCAAATTTAGTTTATTTATTTAATTTAATCAAATGTTTTTGTTCCTTCATTTATTTACTTTTAGCGATTTTTGTCAAATTCATTTCAATGTTATTTATTTATTCAATTGTTTTATTTAGATTTTGCAATGATTTTTTTTTTTTATTATTATTTTAATCAATTTATCTATTTTGAACAAAAGTTTTTGTTTTTTCATTTATTAGAAATAAGTAAATACTTATTTGCTTTTAGCAATTTATTTATTTTAATCAAATTTGTTTAACTTAAATGTTATTCATTTATTTTAATGAAATGTGTTTGTTTGTTTACTTATTTATTATTTATATAGTAAATGAGTAAATATTTATTTACTTTACAAATGTTGTGTATTTTTATTTATATATTTATTTATTTGTTTATTTATTTATTTATTTTAATCAGTTGTTTTTATTTAGATTTTGTAATCAGTTTTTATTTAACTATTTTATTTTAACTAAAGCTTTTGTTTGTTTTTTTTTTTTAACATTTATTTAGTAAATAATAATTAAATTAAATTAAATTAAATTAAATGTAATTAATTAATTTATTTTTACTTTTGGGGGTCGGGGGGGGGGGGGGTATTCTTAAACCAGGGACATGGCAAATACTAAAAGATTATGAAATTTATGTCACTTTTTCAATTCAACCTAATTTACTTCGCTTGTCATACTGGTAATAGTTTACAACAAAAAGCACACAAATTACAAGCAAAGGTTATATAAGTGATACATATCAAAATCTCACTTCATCTTTTTTCTTAAAGACACTGTCTCTCCCAAAGGTAGTTCATGTACTTCGTGTTCTCAAATCTTCCTTCGCCATTATAAAGCCAAGAGAAACAAACTAGTTTTAGATCAGAGAGGCAGCCCTCAGCTCAATGTGTCAAAGATGAAAGGCGGCTCATGCTGCACCTGCACTCTACCAGCCATCTCACTTTCAGACTTTTACACCATTTTTTACAATTTTTTTTTACAGAGACTAGTAGCAAGAAGGCTAACAGACCTTATTTTGATAGTAAAACCCTATGTGACAGCTAATACTGCCTCTCAATACAACCAACACTTATCTTGTCAATCTTCATGCAATTAAGTTCAACCATCAAGCCAAATTGAACTGTATCATGTCAAGTCAGACGAACCACAAACAGGGAACAAAGCTTGAGTTAAACCATTCCACACCAACTCAAATACAGGTTTTCAAATGATTCATTTGAAGTCAAAAGGGATCAGAACGAAAATCTGGCATCAAATACAGAAATCAAACATGAAAGAATTCTTCTAGCACACAAAGTATGCGATCAAGGACACACACAAATGCTATTTTTAGCAATGCTGAGATGACTTATGAATCTGACTGCATATGCTTATTTTTAAGACTATATCAGATCACAGTAACAGAGGTACAACATAAAATATGAAGACATATGTCGGCATCTGCTTTACTGAAACATTTTTTTATCTGTGAAGGCCCCTAAAACTCTTACTAGCATCTGTATAAATAAGCAAACTATAAAAAATGTTCGCTGTGAAACCTTGCTGAAGATGATCTGATCTGCATTCAAAACATCACAAGACATATATAGCTTACATTTGTACCTTTCCTGCACCTGATTGTGCACCTGTGGTGCTCATGCACTATTTATAACTTTCATGCCTCTTATGTAACAGGTATCTTTAGTTTTCATGTCTTTGGTGGGTGATAATGAGTAGAATCGAGTGTGAAAAAGCAGCGCTTGCCCATTTCTCCAGCGAGTGTGAAGACAGCGCATGAGAATCAAAGCTTTTGATTCCTCAGTGTTTGTGTCTGTCTTTGATACCTTGGGTTGTTAGAGATTTATGAAGTTAGAAACAGCTCTGAAGGGAAACACAGCCCAATTATAATGAGCACAGAAATCCAGTTATGAACATCTAGCACTCATAATATTCACATGGTGGAAATGACTTTGAGTATTCACTCGTTGAGGTGTTTTTTTCAGAGCCGAGCACTTGTGTTAAGAGGCTGGCTCTTACTGAAAGAGCCATTAGCTTGAGATGAAAAGATATTTACATATTTCCATCGTAAAAAATGCGAAAGCATGAATAATAGCTATGTGACTGTAGCGCATCCTGGCGTTCGGAGATTTCAGGTTTTCTTTGCTATCTTGAATGAGAATGAGGTGACATAGTAATTCAGTAAATCAAATTATTTTAATCAGCAAACTTTGTTAATATCACTGATAAGTATATCTGATCTATGATGAACAAGCATGCACAAGCAAGCAAGTTTCAGATTACATGTACTGGTAGCCCTAAAAACAACTTTATCTGTCTTTCAACACACACACACTCACACACACTAAGAAATGTCATTAAGAAGAGAAAACAGAAGAACAGAATAGATGGAATAGAATAAAATAGAATACCAAAAGAACAGGACAACAGCATAGCATAGCGGCATCTGTGACTATAGAAAAGAACAGAATAAACCAAAAGAACAGAATAGAACAGAATAGAATAGAATAGAATAGAACAGAATAGAATAGAACAGCAAAAGAACAGGACAACAGTATAACAGCATTGTTGACTATAGAAAAGAACAGAATAAACCAACACAATAGAATAGAATAGAATAGAATAGAATAGAATAGAATAGAACAGAACAGAATAGAATAGAATAGAATAGAATAGAATAGAATAGAATAGAACAGAATAGAATAGAATAGAATAGAATAGAACAGAATAGAATAGAACAGCAAAAGAACAGGACAACAGTATAACAGCATTGTTGACTATAGAAAAGAACAGAATAAACCAACACAATAGAATAGAATAGAATAGAATAGAATAGAATAGAATAGAATAGAATAGAACACAATAGAATAGAATAGAATAGAATAGAATAGAATAGAATAGAATAGAACAGAATAGAATAGAATAGAATAGAACAGAATAGAATAGAACAGCAAAAGAACAGGACAACAGTATAACAGCATTGTTGACTATAGAAAAGAACAGAATAAACCAACACAATAGAATAGAATAGAATAGAATAGAATAGAATAGAATAGAACAGAACAGAACACAATAGAATAGAATAGAATAGAACAGAATAGAATAGAATAGAATAGAACAGGACCCCTGATAAAAGGAGCAAGCTGAAGAAGAGAGAATAGAATAGAATAGAATAGAATAGAATAGAATAGAATAGAACAGAACACAATAGAATAGAACGGCAAAAGAACAGGACAACAGTATAACAGCATTGTTGACTATAGAAAAGAACAGAATAAACCAACACAATAGAATAGAATAGAATAGAATAGAATAGAATAGAATAGAATAGAACAGAACACAATAGAATAGAATAGAATAGAATAGAACAGAATAGAATAGAACAGCAAAAGAACAGGACAACAGTATAACAGCATTGTTGACTATAGAAAAGAACAGAATAAACCAACACAATAGAATAGAATAGAATAGAATAGAATAGAATAGAATAGAACAGAACACAGTAGAATAGAATAGAATAGAATAGAACAGCAAAAGAACAGGACAACAGTATAACAGCATTGTTGACTATAGAAAAGAACAGAATAAACCAACACAATAGAATAGAATAGAATAGAATAGAATAGAATAGAACAGAACACAATAGAATAGAATAGAATAGAATAGAATAGAATAGAATAGAACAGAACAGAATAGAATGAATAAAAGGAGCAGGACCCCTGATAAAAGGAGCAAGCTGAAGAAGAGAGAATAGAATAGAATAGAATAGAATAGAATAGAATAGAATAGAATAGAACAGAACACAATAGAATAGAACAGCAAAAGAACAGGACAACAGTATAACAGCATTGTTGACTATAGAAAAGAACAGAATAAACCAACACAATAGAATAGAATAGAATAGAATAGAATAGAATAGAACAGAACACAATAGAATAGAATAGAATACAATAGAATAGGACCCCTGATAAAAGGAGCAAGCTGAAGAAGAGAGAATAGAATAGAATAGAATAGAATAGAATAGAATAGAATAGAATAGAATAGGACCCCTGATAAAAGGAGCAAGCTGAAGAAGAGAGAATAGAATAGAATAGAATAGAATAGAATAGAATAGAATAGAATAGAATAGAATAGGACCCCTGATAAAAGGAGCAAGCTGGAGAAGAGAGAATAGAATAGAATAGAATAGAACAGAACAGAACAGAACAGAATAGAATAGAATAGAATAGAATAGAATGTGACAACAAAATAACAGGACACCAATATTACATACTACAATTTGCTAATATAAAAAGTACAGAATAAACAACACAAAATAATATAATAGAATAGTGTCAAGCACAGAAGAATAGAATAGAATAGAACAGAACAGAACAGAACAGAATAGAATAGAATAGAATGTGACAACAAAATAACAGGACACCAACATTACATACAATTTGCTAATATAAAAAGTACAGTATAAACCAACACAAAAGAATATAACAGAATAGTGTCAAGCACAGAAGAATAGAATAGAATAGAACAGAACAGAACAGAACAGAATAGAACAGAATAGAATAGAATAGAAGAATATGACAACAAAAGAACAGACACCAACATTACATACTACAATGTGTCAATATCGAAATAAACAGAGTAACAAACACAGAAAAATATAATAGCTAGAATACTGTCAAGCACAGAATAGAATAGAATAGAATGCAACAACGATGATTTTACCCTTAAGATCGCTGCCAGGACTGAACAGTGAACAAATGATCCGATCTGAACATCATCGGAGTCTCCAACGTCATGTACGACTTAGAAAAGTATGTAACACCTTTCAGAGCCTCTGCATCCAGAAATGAGCGAGGCAAAAAATTCATAATGCCAGAATATAAAGACCATTTCGCCTTGAAACGAAGACGCTAAATGTTTCGGTAAGTTCCCTTCATTAACAGGCATTTGTAAAACTCTGCTCAGGCGCATCTTACCGTGTGTGACAGGCGCAAATCCCGTCTCCGTGACTGTAGCTCGATACGGCTCTCTCAGATGTACTGTTCGCTCCTGTGCAGGAGTAACTGGTGGTTTGAGGAGCTGAGGTTTATCAACCAAACCTGAGGCGCAAGAAGGAGGTGCCTTCAGATACCGAGACTCGCTCACACATGGACTCGCGTAGGTCTATCTGTTGGCATTGACTTCACTTCTTTAATGTTTGGGCTTCCAGAGACCGGTGTACTATAAATAATAATAATCACTGAAAAATAACCCTATTATAAAACCCACGCAGCCCTCAATTACATACTGTATCACACAGTATTGATTGTTACCAAAATAATTTTCGTGTGTAATCCCATTAAGGACGCATTTTTGAAAAATACAGTAAAATAAATATTTACTTATTGCATATATTCTTAACATATTTTTCAAAATAATGTCAAGCATGACAATGGCATATAGCTTGTTTTGGGATGTGGTCAATAATTAGGCTGTTTGATATGAATTAAATGTTTTAAAAAGTATATATGTTGTTTGAGTGGTATAATCAAACTGACAATTGTGTAATAGATATCAATAATGGATTCAGTGAAGTGTACACTTTAAAAACACTGTGTGCAAACATAATTAGTTTTTTTAATGGATGGCTTTAATGGTTGATTTTATGACAGCTAGTCATTTATACTAAGAATAATGGACGGCTTCGTAGCTAGTGAAGTTTTACATTTTTCACAACTCATACTGTGTGCTGTACAAATGAAAAGCTTAGAGATAAAAATAGTTGTAATAAATTTCACAACAAGCATACCTCAATATATTGCTGCTCATCTACTTCAGTGTATAAAAGTCTTCATTCTGGTAAGATACTAAAATACACAACCACATTAAGACACGATTAATCTTAAGACATCAAGGAAATGTAACACTTATAGAGCCGGTGGCACACTCCCATTACAGCGGTGTCATTAAACACACACTGTGTTTCTGGAACAATCCATATTACTCTTATAGTGCCTCTTCTTGTTCAAATGTTTAATCTGTTCTGCAGGTTTTATCTGGACCAACCTGGGCTTCCTGGTGCTCTTGTAATTGACATTTCCAAGTGATGTTGTTTTTCCATTCACAGACCACTACTCAGACTGCTCTCTTCAAACCTTTAAATTTGCGATTTCCGGCCTACAAATGTGAGGGACAGTGACGTTGGTTTGAATGAGTTTGAGGCTGCTGTGTTGATTTATAGCTTGAAGTTGTTACATGGTGGTAATGCCCCTCTGGGTCACAGGACAAAGGTTTATTTTGCCAAGAATATGATCCTAGATTAGCATCTTTTGTGAGTCAAAGAAAAATAGTCCTAGCCCCAGTTTTAACTATCCAAATCAAAGGAAATGATGGCTGATAAGAATGTTGTTCAAGCCCCTATATAACACTAGTTCTGACATTTTCCCAGTATATAACCTTTTCCCTATTCCTACATTCTGGATGTATAACAGGTATGTTGTGAAATCAAGGATTCTCTGTTCTGGTATCAGGTAGTTTCATCAATAAAGCTGCTGTTGCAGAAAACAAGGTTCACAAGGCGAAGCAGAATTTTCTTGTAAAATATATTTGAGTAATCTGTTTAAATTACAATTCAAAAAAAAAAAAAAAAGAATTAAAATTACTGGGTTTTGGCCCTGAAAATTCAGCGAACAAAGGTAAATGACTGCATCGTAAACCAGTATTTAAATTTTTATGTTCAGTGCTTATGAACCCGTCGAGAGCAGCCTCACCTCGGCCATATCTTCTGGAATTTACTGCCTTTGTACTTTTGACTAAATTGCGTAGCAACTTTTATGATGGCTGTTATTGTTTATTCAATATTATTATTCAATAAATAATATTTCATATAAATAATAGTAGTATTTAATACTAGTAATAATACTAGTTTAATACTTACTTGATCTAAAATTTGATGTTTTTAAAAATGTTGTAGATTTAAGTAGCAAGTGAGAATCGCTAAAATTATTAAATATATCTTGAGACAAATGTCTTCCCAATGATTTTCAGTTTTGTTTAAGATAATTAAAAGCAGTTTTTAAATAACGAAAAATATGTAAAAGTATGGTATTTGAGGTAAATAAAGTACCCCTGCTGTTGGGGCTAAAAGGCACAATAATTAACATTATCATATAATAAAATATCATTTGTTGTTACTACTGTAAATCTATATTAAATTATTATGGGATCTCCTGCAATGCTTTCAGAATCTTTACATTTTAAAATTATTTTGTTTCTGTATTTTAGAATATATGTTTTATATTAACATATTTTAATGACAATATATTTACTGAACAAAAATAATTATTTTATTTTAATACAAATAAGCAGTAAATAGTACAAACTTTGCTAAAGTGATTGTTTTGATACTTTTTTATACATTATTTAAAAAATATACCTCATGCATTTGAGCAATTTTTTAAAAAACTTGTATGGTTTATTTTCACACAAAATCTGTTGCTCCATAAATGTTCAATATAATATGTATGTATTTTTCTGCAATCAAACACTTGGGCACATGCACATGTTCTCTTCAGCATGCTCAGCAGACATTCCATCTAATATTTTATTATGAATATGAGACTGATCTGAAGAATGAAAACTGTATGACATGCATGTAATCACACTCACGCAGTCCATCTCTCTCACATAATACTCTGCATAATACAGTGAGCTTTTAATGCAGCAATACAATAAGCTTTCAATATGGAAACTTAATGTTCCTTTGTTACTAGTTCTAATGTGATGTTTTCGAATTAGTAACGGAGGCTTGGGATCAGCTGTTAAACTGTCAAACTTCGATTTGAATCTGAGAATGCCTATTTCTACTACTGTGATATCGCTCATTTAACATTTATTTTCTGTAAAAATTACTATTGATGGTATTTATGATTATGCATCATTTACCATCTGTTTATTCTGATGAAACTGACAGTTAAATCTTTAGAAAGTAGTGAAAAACCACATCAGTGTGAAATAAGTTCTTTCTGCTATAATATTAGAAATTTGATTCCACAGTCAAGGACTCTGTGTTCTTTTCTCTTGACAGGTTGTCATTAAGAAGGTGAGCAATTAATGAACTATTTCAGTAAGTATATTAACCTTGGCATCTGTTGCATTTGTCAAAATAGGTCATTTGAAGCAGTCCACACATGAACACTGCAAAATAACTTGCACATCTTTTCCTCAGCACACATTTGATGCTTCCTAAATTGGGCGCTGTGTATGAAATGAGGCTTATCCAGAGCCGTCTGTGTGGCACTGTGGGGGAGTGTTCACGTGGTCTCCACACTCATCCCACGAGAACGGGATGTTAACGTAGTGCAACACCTCACTCACATTCTCTGTGAGTCAGGCTAGAGTGATAGCAAAGAGCAGCTAGAATCTACCTCTCACATGATGCAGTGATTGCCAGGGCCAAAACCATCATAGAGACAATTATGAGAAAATTATGGCTGACTGATAATTGTTTTTAACGGATGAATCTTAAATTAATATATTTGGTCCCACTGATCTTAAATCTTTTCCACAAATTGATATGATTCTTTAGGGTCTTAATGAAAAGTTTCTAATATACTTTGGTTAAAATTTTCAATGGTAGTGTAAAACAACACCCTTTTTACCTTGTCAAAATGAGCTCTGCAAAAATGAACCCAATCTGATGGATTGTTCCTTTAAATGCAAATGAGCTCTGCTCGCCCCGCCCCTCTCTTCTCTCTGTGGAGTGACGAGCCCGTTTACTTTAGCCGCTTTTAGCACGTTTAGCCTTGCTAACTAGCACGTTATTAGGAAAGGTGATTGCAGAGATTCATTAAAAAAAACCTTATACTCACTTCTGCTGTAGGTGACGCTGGATCATGAATGATTTGCACGAACACAGCCGCATTTATGTAGATCGAGAGGTGCATTCCCTTCACAAACAAACGTAATCCACTGCATCTTCAGCGGCTCAGATGTCGGGAGTAAATGACGACCACTATGTTCATTATTACAGCCAGCATCACAACACATCAATTGCTCAATTGTGTGTGATGCCACACCAACAGGCATCTGAGAATGGCTCGATTTGAAAAAGGGGATATTATTTTTACAGATTAATTAAAACCACTGCATGGATTTTTATCATTATAGGGTAGATGTGTACATACACTGCCAACACACATTAATGCTCAAACAACATGTAAAAGTGAACTTTGCATCCGATGACCCCTTTAAAGGGAGAGTTCACCCAAAAATGAAAATTCTGTCATTAATTACTCACCCTCATGTTGTTCCAAACCTGTAAGACTTTTGTTCATCTTTGGAACACAAATTAAGATATTCATAGACATCATAGACAGCAACATAGCCACCACACTCAAGGTCCAGAAAGGTAGAAAGATATCACTAAACCAGTCCATGTGACATGGGTGGTTCAACCGTACTTTGACTTATTGTGCTCAAAGAAAACAAAACTAACTTTATTCAACAATTTCATCTCTTCTGAAGAGAAGAGAAGTGCAATAACACCCTGGCAACACTATGGCGTCAGTTTTTGCACAGACGGGCACCACATTTTCACCTGAAAAATATCCCAGAGGACAAAATAGAAGTATAAATTGTGACTGAAATTTTAGTTATAGTAATATATGGAATTATCTGTCTTTGCTTCTGTCAATTCTAAACTTGAAATGGGAGTTGCATTGGATTATTGGATGAGTTATTTCACCGTAGAGCTGTAATTGCAAGCTTCAATTCAATCTGCTCATTCTGCACATAATCAGACAGAGTGAAATGAGAAGAAGAGAGTGTGAGAATTTGATTCACAGTGTGTGTGTGGATGTGTGAACGAGTGCAAGTGTGTGTCACTGCGAGGTTTCCCGAAGGTGAGAGGCGTGATAGACAGTTTTGCAGAGGGTGAGCTGAGGCTGGATCAGATCTCATCAGAACATGAGAGGAAGGAATAAACAAGATTTATTTTTATTGTGCATGTGTGTGCTTCTGGTATAGACTATGTTATGGGGACAAAATGTCCCCACAAAGATGGCAATATCCAAAATCCTTGGGGACATTATGGGGACCAAGCTTATAAATCATAGAATGAGTTTTTTTGAAAATCTAAAACTGCAGAAAGTAAATAAATAGCAGTATTTTCTGCTATTTATACTACTTGTTGCAAA
Organism: Labeo rohita; assembly: GCF_022985175.1. Lineage (NCBI taxonomy): Eukaryota > Metazoa > Chordata > Actinopteri > Cypriniformes > Cyprinidae > Labeo > Labeo rohita. The sequence continues at coordinate 6,285,229 of NC_066876.1, forward strand.
CAGTGGCATTGATCTACACCTCAGTATTACATTATAAACCAGTACGCAATAATGACGTATTAAGTGTAAATTACCTGCTTTATTAAATTTACTAAAAGGATGCCGCCTTATTGGGACAATAAAGCCCTCTCTACACCTACCCCAACCCTACCCGATACTGTATTTTCAACTTTTCAATCATTCCTTAATTTTTATTTAAAAAATTATATGTGATATGAGACGTAAAAATGGACAAGAAAGAGTTTGGCAAACACAGCTCGAATGTGTCAAAAAGACTGCGCTACACACATTACCACCTGAAGCAGTTGTTTGGAGGCCGTCTTTTGTAATGTTGTCTATTCCAACCACACATTGGTGGGCGGAGTTAGTGTAAATAGCCTCTGCCAACAAGTTGCGCTGTTTGCACTTAAAATAGACATTCTTTTATTATAAAGCTTATATAGTGGCCCCAAAAAGTACAGTGAATGTAAATTTGTTAATATCCACTATATGATTCAACAAGCTCAGATAGATCAGAAACTGTTTTAGCGCATGGAGAGGTTGCATATTTAATAATCTAAAAGGCCATGTCAATGAAAGTGAATGAAAGATTTGGCAGCTGTTGTTCAATAAGGTGACAGTCCTATTAAAGGAGAAGTCCACTTCCAAAACAAAGATTCACATATAATGTACTCACCCCCTTGTCATCCAAGATGTTCATATCTTTCTTTCTTCAGTCGTAAAGAAATTATGCTTTTTGAGGAAAACATTTCAGCATTTTTCTCCATATAATGGACTTTTATGGTTCCCAACTTCCAAAATGTGGCTCACAAAAAATGATCCCAAATGTGGTTTTAACCAATCCCCGGCTAGGAAGAAGGGTCTTATCTAGTGAAATTATCTGTTGTTCCCATCTCATGTTCTCCAACTTCAAAATTGCCCTATATCGCTGTTTTACCATTTTTGTTAAGGGTGTTTGATCTTCTTTGCATGTTTACTTTGCAAAGAATGGGTCAGTACTTCTGCAGCGATGTAGGATGATTTTGAAATGACTTCAAAGTTGAGGGAGAAAATATGATTGGAGTTTTTCGACATACCCTAACTGTCTTAGAAGACACAGAGTTCAGGGGGAGCACGACAAGAAAAGCGTTTGAGATTAAAAAGTATTTAAATTGTATTTTTTTATGAAAATAACTGATCGTTTCACTAGATAAGACCCTTCGTCCTCGACTGGGATCGTTTACAACTGCATTTGGGATCGTTTGAAGCCGCATTTAAACTGCTTATTGGAAGTTCAAGCTCTGGGAATCATATCAGTCCATTATATGGAGAAAAATGTTTTCCTTAAAAAAAAATACAATTTCTTTAAGACAAAGAAAGACATGAGCATCTTGGATGACAAGGAGGTGAGTACATTATCTGTAAATTGTTATTCTGGAAGTGGACTTCTCCTTTAAGACACAGAGGCTGATGGACTGGCAGCGAGATGGGAATTAGTGACCATTAACTTGTTTTTGCTATGTTCTGTTTGGCACCAACCTAGTCATGGTTTGATTTCCATCTCATCTCATATGATATTCAGAGACAAAAGAGCATTTCTCCTGCACCGTGATCCTGTGAACACAAACACAGACACATGCATCTTAAAAACATAACACTCCCCTTTGGGCAATGAACTCTGTGTGTGATATTTTTTATAATAATAAATGATACCAGATGTACCCACAAAGGGTGTGGATTGTTTTGAAAATGTGAATTTTAGAGCCTTAAGATGCATTCATTTAATTTCAGTTGGGTGAATTCATTTAAAAATACACAGTGACTTACCTTAAAGTTTAATAAAGCACCTAAGCATGTCAGCAAAAAGTACATGCAGCCATATTTTGAGTACAGCTAAGATCAGTTTTGGTATAAAACTCAATATTTAAGCAAGTAATTGTAAAATCATAGCTGCCAATGCTCTCCTGTCTGCTATCCAGCGGTTTACGCTCCAGTCCAGTAGGTGGCAGAAATGCTCGCTTGATTCTTTGATGTACCGACATAAAAGCTTCATGTCTAGCGCTACCGTAAGTGTAAACTGTGTAGCACTGGATGCCAGACAAGAGAAGAATGGGGGCCACCATGGTTTTAAATCGTTTTCTCGCCTCTTAAAAAAAAAAATGTAACCAGTTACATTACTTTAATAAAGTAACTGAAATAGTTACATTACTTCTTACATTTTAAATAAGGTAACTTGTAATCTGTAACCTAATACATTTCCGAAAACAGCCTTCCCAGCACTGTTCATTTTGCTTACAATTATGCACTTTCAGTCTGTTCTAACTCAAACTGTCAGGGAATTTTTAAAAAACATATAGATTGAATGAGTTTAAGGCAGCTAAAGAAGAGGCACTTCTCATCCGGTGTGCGACCTCCTTTAATGACGTGATGTTGAAACAAAGTCCCCTTAAGTTAAGTCATTTTGGTGGCCATCTTTGAAACGTCTCTCTCTGTTTCAGTCATGCGAGTGCAGCTCCTCTGTTTAAATGGGAAAACATCAAATTCTCCAAAGCTGTTCAACAAGCTTACATTTAAATTTCATATTTCAAATCACCAATAAAATCTGACAATAACTGTCTCATAAATTTTGTTTCTTATGCTTAAAAATAGCATTGAAAGAGGTTATTTTTTCAGGGCAGACAAGCCAAAGTGCATGTGCGGTCCTAAACACGTGTCTCAGAACACTGACTGTTTCTATAGCAACTGGAGCTTCTAACTGCAGAGACGATTAGCGATTGGCTTTTTTATTTAGAAGGCGGGACTATTCCACCATATTACAGGGCAGCCCTGTAATATGGCAGAGTAGTCCTGCCTTAAATGTTCTCCCTTACTGTTCAGTAAAAAGATGTGCAATACTACTTTCATATGCTACATCTTATTTAATTCCTTGTTAATTTTATTCTATTCCATCTGTATACCACAACTGTTCATACAAATTTTGTCTATTTTTGTTTGTATATACAGTGCTGCTTGAAAGTTTGTGAACACTTTGGAATTTTCTGCATAAATGCGACCCGAAATATCATCAGATTTTCACACAAGTTCTGAAAGTAGACAAAGAGAAACCAATCAAACAAATGAGACTATATAATATTTTCCTTGTCATTTATTTATTGAGAAAAATTATGTTCGTCTCGGCCTCAGGCTCCACCTCCACTTGCTCCGCCACCGTCGGTCGGCCCCCTGGAATCATCAGCCCTTCCTCCACCATGGCTCCTCCCTTCGTTGGCTTCACCATCATGGCTGTGGCCAGGATCTCACCTGGCTCCTCCTACTCCAGATTCCTTCTGTCTCTACCCTAGCTCCTCCCTCCTTCTAATCCACCCTGGACCCTACATCTCCTCTTTGGCTCCTCCCTCCGTCGTCACCACCCTGGCCTTTGTTTGTTGTCCTCTATCTGGGAGTCTGTCTTCCACCAGAGCCTCATCCTGTTCCGACTTCCTATTGCCATCCCACGTCCACTCCTTTGCCCACCTCCTAAGTCCTCTCCATCCGTCCCTTTTTTTGTTTTTCTCTACGGTGTGAGGTCGCGCCATCTGGGAGGGGGAGTACTGTCACACCCCTGGACTATTTGTATTGTTTTTTTCCATTTCCATTTCAATTTCCATGTATTCATTTAACAGACGCTTTTATCCACAGCGACTTACAAGTGGTGTTGTGACAAGTTATTTTGTGCCTCTTTGTGATGGTACAACGAGGCATCGCTCACTAGTGGATCTCAGATTTCTGGAGGGAGTGTAGATTGGTAGCAGTGAGTGGAGGTAGAAAGGCGCTGAGCCTGTGGCTGTTCTATATGCAAGCACCAGTGTCTTGGATTTAATGCAAGCTGCAACCGGGAGCCAGTGCAGGGTGATGACATGGGCCATTTTGTGCTCGTTGAAGACCAGTCGTGCTGCTGCATTCTGAATCATTTGTAGAGGTTTGATTGCGCATGAAGGAAGACCGGCTAAAAGAGCGTTGCAGTAGTCCAGCCAAATGACCAGGTCCTGGACAAGAAGTTGTGTGGCCTGCTCTGTTAGAAAGTGCCTGATCTTTCTGATGTGCAATGCAAACCTGCAAGATCGAGCAGTTTTAGTTATATGGTCTTTGAAAGTTAGCTGGTCATTAAAGATTACACCAAGAATTCTGGCTGAACATGATGGGGTAATTGTTGATGAACCTAACTGGATGGTGAAGTCATGGTGTAGAGTCAGGGTAGCAGGGAAGACAAGGAGCTCAGTCTTTGCCAGGTTGAGCTGTAGGTGATGTTCTTTCATCCACGCCGAGATGTCCGCCAGGCAGCCTGAGATCCGTGCAGCTACCGTTGGATCATCTGGTTGAAATGAAAGATCTGTGTGTCATCAGCATAGCAATGGTAGGAGAAGCCATGTGCCTGTATGATGGGTCCCAGTGATGTAGTATATATGGAGAAGAGGAGGGGTCCAACAACTGATCCCTGAGGAACCCCAGTGACCAGATGATGTGCTTTGGATACCTCCAATGTGCCCTCATGTGCCCGTATATGGTTGTTCCTGTTACTGTCCTTGTTGAGTCATTATTAGTTAATCACCATCACCTGTTTGTGTGTTATTAGCCACCCTTTATAAGTTGTTTGAGTTCAATGCTTTGTGTCCGGTCTCGTCAATGAGTAAGTGTGTTCCTGTCTTCCTTTTGTGGATTTATCTGTGTGGATTACACTAAAGACTTTTCATTGCATTTCATCGTCATGTTGCACCTTCCTCCTCATGTGTTGTGACAGAATCATGAACAAAATGTGTAAATCACAAACTTTTGTTGATCACAGAGTTTATTTCCTGCAATAATGCAGCACAAATTTCTGCAGCACAATATAGGTAAATAACTAGAAGGTAAACTGTAAAATATTAGCACAATAAACCAATGTGTTTATCAGTTATTATAATACATTAAAATAAATAATTCCAGCTTGCAATATCAGATAGCATAACGAGAAGTAGCTAAAATAAAGACACAAGAAGCCATCACATTCAGTTTCAAATAGTCCCACCCACTCTTAGGTGCATAAGACAAAGACAAAATTACTTGCTTCACATCTACCCAGACAACAATCTCTCTAAACCTCTTTTTGGAATTAGGCCATTTAAAAGGGATTTTAACTGAACGTCTGAGCAAATAGCCAATATAACAAAATAATTAAAAACTGGAAGGGGGGCTTCACGATATGTGACTCAATTCTCTATATCTTGATTCTGCTGAATCAATCCCGTCACTGCGAGTACAACTCATTGCAGTGGGAATTAGAATGTCACATTGGGTCATGAACTAGAAAAAGAAGAGCTATGTGAGAAAAAGATTGTAGAAAAAGACTGCAGTGCCAATCCGTTAACCCAACCGTTACACAAGGATCAATACAGCCCGAATGAAAAGCTAAGGAAATCATTTGACACTTTCACACCTACCTTCCACACACATGTACGTGCAATGACACACATATATTCACACAGTATCACCTCTTACATCATTTTATTAGCAAATGCACCAGTTTTGAAGGAAGCTGAGAATCTACAGAGCACCATTTTAGACAAATAGAAAAGTAGAGGAATTGCAACCTGAAGCTTTTTTCAGTACAAGAGGGGAATGTCATTCTACACGTACTGACAAATTACATTGTTATTGTACTTGTAGAAACCCAGTAAGCCTAGTTTAAATACATTACACCTCATAGACCTCGGATCCTGGCATTCAGACTGTTGAACTGGCAACCCGTTCCCTGTCAGCAAATTAATTTTGACAAGAGCAAGCTGGCTGGTTTCAAAGCCTTCAGGTCACGACATTTCAAGATGTCACAAAGAACTGAAGGGTTTATTAAGATTTGTCACTGTGCCCCAGTGGAGGAGGTTTGGGTAATAATACGAAAGCATGTACCAACTAGCTTTCAAACCATGATTTCAGGCACATTAATGAGACGTACGTCGCACTTTACGAGAATGATATGTCAGCTTGACATTGGTGGCACTGACTGCCATAAATTAACACAGTAGCGCTGCTCCAAATCCTACAGAGCTTTATTGCGCCATTGCCCACACAGTTACCTTCAAATCTAAATTAAAAACATCTAGTTCTATGCTATGATATCCTAAAATACTAAGTAGACAGCTAACTAGATGTTGGAACAGAGCTAGGGTTTTTAATGTCTGTATAAAGGAAAGGTGAACACTGGACATTTGAAATCCATTCTCATAGATTTCCATGCTTTATGAGCAGCATGTGTCACTGAAATTTCGTTTTTTACACGTCCGGGTTATCTTTTCCATCTTCCTCTCATCTATAAAATAGGTTCAAAAATGGATCTGTTATCCAATTAGTATGGTACTTATACATAATGAGGTGTGGATCAGTGATGAGAGGTCAACAGCATGAATACTTCCCCTTTTAAACCCTATTCAGTTTCCTGAAACTACATTGTGAAGCTGTATTCCAGTGTTCCTCACTTACAAAAGAGATGAACCAGAGAGATAATTACAACTCTAGCTATTGCTCTTAACTATAGCCCAGCTAATGAACCTCTATGTTTAGCTTTTGTATAGACCTGAATAGATAGCATGGGTGACATTGATTTTATTGTGCACCTGCGACATAGTTAAAACCAGTAGCCTAGCAGCCATTAACCATTATGTTAAAAATACATGTGGTTTGCTACATGCTTCAAAAGTAATAGTTCGACCTTAGCATCACTATTAGCCTACTATTTAATTTCACTGTCTAATTCAGCCCACACCATGCAACATGCAAGCAGATGTGCAGCATTATTTTTCTAGGTGATTGGACGTCCAGTTTTCTGACAATGAAAAAATTTTGAAACATTGGCAAAGCAGAATCTACCAACCCAGGTTCATTGAAAATGCATGCTTGGAACAACATTTCTGCATTATTGTGAGATTTAGTGCAAGTTTCGAGGCAGTTTCAAAGTGAAAAGTGTTAACGTATGTAAAAGTGATATACAAACACACTTACTGCAGTGTGTGCCATGCTATTTTAACTTCTCTTCACGTCGGTTTGAGTTGTTTTGTTGAACAATGGTTTCAAAGGATTTACAACCTACTGAGTTAGAAAATATGTAGCTGTACCTGTATATAGCCCGCTAACGTTTAAAAAAAATTTCCAATCTTGCAGCATGTTAAAATTGTTTTAAGATCATAACATAAAATTGTGCAAGGAAATGTGTGAAAATTTGGCTTTTTTCCCAAAACTTCCCAAAACAGCTTTTTTGGAGGGGGAGTTTTATTCCCTCTAGTGTTCATTTCAACTGGAAACTGCAGCAATTCATACATATATTCAGGTTTTTTGAGTTTTGCAGAAACCTAGATAGAGGCACATATTTTCAATAAGCTTGGGTAGGAATCTACTGTCGTGTTTCAAGAATTATGCAATACCGATGATTTGTTCTTGAACAAATCAGTGTTAATTCAGGTCCACACTGTATGATTTTGGCCACAATTTGGCCAGTCCTAAAAGATTGCTCCATTCCTGGGCCAAAATCTCCTCCAATTAAATTTTGAGATAGAATCCTGTTTGCAACTGTTTTTGTTTGCTAATAACCATTTCATTTTTGCACGTAAATGTAGCTCACTGTCATTGAACATGTCACAAATTGATAATGTAAAACTCTAGATGGGTGTTCTCACGTTTGTCTCTTCTTAACAAATCTTAACTGTCCTACAGTCCGACATTAAAGACAACTGAGATCTCACAGTGTGACGTGGCTTATACCTGGGATCGTTTTCATACAGTCTGACAAGCAAAAATTGTAAAGGGACTATTAGAAATCATACAGTGTGGTCCCAGCTTTATTGAACAAATTGGTTAAGTGAATAATTCAATAACTCACTCATAAAGACACTGGCTGCATTCAACATTGGATACTTGGATACTTCCCTACTATACAGTAGGCAAAAACAGTATGAGAAAAGAATGCCATAGAGTTCCAAGAGTAACATAACCTACCCAGGCTAATTGGAAATACATGCATCTACCTACATTTCTGCAAAACTCAAAAAAAAAACGTACCTATATGTACAAATCGCTGCAGTTTCCAGTTGAAATGAACACTACAGGCAGTAAAGCACACAAAGTATGACTTACAAGGCCAGAGTTTTGATCAAGGAATAATTTTCACTTAAGAAAGGGACATCGGTATTAGTCATGAAACTTATGGAAGCCCGTTTCCACTACTGAATAAAACATAAAAAAAAGGTAATTGCAAGTTTTTTATCTCACAATTCTGACTTTATAACACACAAATTGCGAGTGCAATTTTGAGGGGAAAAAGAATTCTCAGAGTTCTCAGAATTAAGTTTATACCTCACAATTCTGAGAAAAAAAAAGTCAGAATTGCAAGAAAAAACTCAGAATTGCAAGATATAAAATCGAGAAAAAAGTCAGAATTGCGGGTTTATATTCTGAGAAAAATAGTCGCAATAACTTTTTTTTTAGTGGCGGAAATGGGCTTCCATACAAAAAGCTTAAACTTCCATATAAAGATTTTAAAATAGCATGGTTGCATCAGCAAATGCATTTTTTATGGGTCACAGAATACTTACTTAAAAGAGACATCAGATGCAAAATTCATGCACCGAAACTGGTCAATGTGAACAGAGCTTTTAAGGTAATAGGTGTTGTTTTACACAACCATTGAGGAATTTTAATCAAAGTATGTTACAAACATTTCATGAAGACCCTAAGGAATCATACCAACTTGTGAAAAATAGGAATCCAATGTCCCCTAGGGAAGTACCTACTTTGAGAGTATGTGATTTCAAACACAGCCTATCACTTGTGTTCAAGTGTGTCCTTCAAAAAACGTCATTGGAAAATTTCTGAAGACAGAAGCAGATCGATAAAAAACAGTGAAAAGTCTCAGTGATTGTGATTGTAACAAATCCACATCATTCAGCAGTCAGGCTTTGTATATTGTTAGAGGTTAGCAGCTTTTATGTTCAAAGCCCAAGTTAATATCCTTATTTATCCTAAATAAATTTCCTTTAAAAAGAAATTTGTACAACGTATTTACAGATCCTTTCAGAATAATTGAAGATATGGTTGAGCAGCAGACATTTCTATGAGTACAGATAATCCCACCTCTGTGAGCTGAGACCAGTCCTGCTAATATATTTCAAGTGAAGGTTGAGATAATAAAATCACGCTGACTTTTTGCAGAGAATCTCATGCTGGTTCACAGTTATCGTTAGATATGCAAAGGAGACTCCTCATACATAAACAACATTCTGTTCTGTGCAGCGCAGAGACTTGTGTTTGTGTCAGCAGCAGTGTAAATCAAAGGAAATCTCTGGCTCATAAGCTGCACAGACCTCAGTATGAAGGCCTGGGACGCCCATCATTCGCTTGGCCCTCCGGGGAACTGCAAGTCAGGAGCTAATGTGAATGTACGATGTCAGTTTCCACTGTACGCATTTTTTCTCCTAACAAGCCCAACTGGGAAGAATTTCCACTTGTTTTCTCTCCTACTCTTTACCTCATTGTTCTTATATTCTCATCTGACCCTCATAAAAGACATTTCTTCTGTCTCTTATACCTACAGACTTTGTAAAGTGCTGTGTTTAGATATGTTGTTCCAAACCCGTAAGACCTTTGTTCATCTTCGAAACACAAATTAAGATAGTTTTAATGAAATCTGAGAGCTTTCTTACCCTGCATAGACAGCAATGCAACTGACATATTCAAGGCCCAGAATGGCAGTAAGGACATCATTATAATAGTCCATGTGACATCAGTGGATCAACCGTAATTTTATGAAGCTACGAGAATATTTTTTGCGCAAAGAAAACAAAAATAACAGCTTTATTCAACAATTTCTTCCTTTAGCAACTGTGAATAATCAATCAAGTCATCAATGAATGCTTGTGGTGTTGTTCAGTGTTTTGCATCGTGCACAGGTGTTTGAGGTTGTGTGTTTCCTGCAGTTATGTTCAGATGAGTGAAAGAGACTGATATAACTTGAGTAAGTGTTTGAGTCTGATTGGCGTCTGCCTAAGGCAGCAGATGTTGGGTGGATGCCAATGCAGAAAACTCATTACACCATGGGAAATGGAGAATATTGTCATTTCCTAACATTTAACCATCTGCAATTACTTACTACATGACTTGTGAGTTTTGTGACTTTTAAATGACACACTGTCAAGCCATGTGTCTTCCGAAAGGCTGTCATTTTGACTGGCCAAGCGTAAATTAATATAATTGCCATCGCTGTTGGTTTTGTACCTGGTTATAAGTGGAATGTCTAATGTAATTTAAAAAAGGGCCTTTTTCCCAAATCCCTCAGCTGAAGTTCCACCGAACACCCTAAACTAGACCAGAGTGGTTTCTGTCACAGTGAATCAGTGGTCATTCTAATAGCAAGCTACCAAAGGCAGAAAAAGGTAAAGAGAGTATGATGAGCACATTTATCCTTGTTTTGGTCAAAATGAGAGGTCAGGACAGAGGTGACTTCTTACATCAGTTGCTGGCGTCATGCACATCTGTTTTTTTTTTTTTTTTTTTTTGTTTTTGTTTTTTTATGTGTTCACTTAAATACAGAACATTCTGGAACTCCTCTAATGACTTGAGCCTGACTTTAGTAGAGAACAGGCCTTGACTCCTCCACACATCAGTACCCTGAGAGCCTGAATCACCGCGGGACATAAAGGCCACGGCACATTCAGACATGATGGATTCTCCCTCTCATCAGAGGGACAAATGGAGCCAAAAATGCCTAATGATTCCGTAGAGAATTGCATAAAAAAAAAACTATTTTGTAAGGCATACAAAATTATGTGTGGTTGGGGTTCATTTGTCAGTTTTTGTTTTCTTTGTCAACTCTTATTAATTATCAGTTGCTAAACTACTTAGATAAACAAAGTACATGTAGCATGAAAATGCATATCTGTAAGGTATTTAAAATAGTGCTGTCAAAATGTGCATGTTAACACAAACAATTAAAGGAGAAGTCCACTTCCAAAACAAAGATTCACATATAATATACTCACCCCCTTGTCATCCAAGATGAGTGGAAGTCTTTCTTTCTTCAGTCGTAAAGAAATTATGTTTTTTGAGGAAAACATCTCAGCATTTTTCTCCATATAATGGACTAATTAAACTGCATTTTTGAAGTTCAACATCGGGGCACCATACCAGTCCATTATATGGAGAAAAATGCTGAAATGATTTGCACAAGGGGGTGAGTACAATATATGTGAATCTTTGTTTTGGATGTGGACTTCACCTTTAATTTTTCCAGTTTAAAAATATTTAACACAGGGGTGGAGCTAGGGTTGGCCACCACACTCAGAACTGCTGCTTCTCTTTTTTTTCTTGAAAGAAGTGTGTTTATTTTGTCGAAGAATGTCTTTACGACCACATCAAATGGGAGACTTTTCAGACGCAAACTCCAACTACAACAAATGAGCACGGTTAAGGTACAGATGATGAGGGAGCTTCAGTAAAACGACAGTGAACTGCGGTCAGATGAAATTGTCAGGTCATACACTGACCAAAATTCTAAACACAACACTTTTGTTTTTGCCCCCATTTTTCATGAGCTGAACTCAAAGATCTCCTTTGCCGAGATAATCCATCCACCTCACAGATGTGGCATAACAAGATGCTGATTAGACAGCATGATTATTGCACAGATGTGCCTTAGGCTGGCCACAATAAAAGGCCACTCTAAAATGTGCAGTTTTATCACACAGCACAATGCCACAGATGTTGCAAGTTTTGAGGGAGTGTGCACTTGGCATGCTGACTGCAGCAATGTCCACCAGAGCTGTTGCCTGTGAATTGAATGTTCATTTCTCTACCGCAAGCCGTCTCCAAAGGCGTTTCAGAGAATTGGGCAGTACATCCAACCAGCCTCACAACCACAGACTACGTGTAACCACACCAGCATCTTTACCTCCTAGATCATTTGAGACCAGCCACCCGGACAGCTGCTGCAACACTCGGTTTGCATAACCAAAGAATTTCTGCACAAACTGTCAGAAACCGTCTCAGGGAAGCTCATCTGTATGTTCATCATCCTCATTGGGGTCTTGACCTGACTGCAGTTCGTCATCATAACCGACTTGAGTGGGCAAATGCTCACATTTGATGCCATATAGCACTTTGAAGAGGTGTTCTCTTCATGGATGAATACTGGTTTTCACTGTACAGGGCAGATGGCAGGCAGCGTGTATGGCGTCGTGTGGGTGAGCGGTTTGCTGATGTCAACATTGTGGATCGAGTGGCCCATGGTGGCGGTGGAGTTATGGTATGGGCAGGCGTATGTTATGGACAGCGAACACAGGTGCATTTTATTGATGGCATTTTGAATGCACAGAGATACCGTAATGAGATCCTGAGGCCCATTGTTGTGCCATTCATCCACGACCATCACCTCATGTTGCAGCATGATCATGCACGGCCTCATGTTGCAAGGATATATTCATTTGTTAAAAAAAAACAGCCAAATTTTTTTTATTATTATTTTATTATTATTATTATTGTTGTTGTTGTTGTTGTTGTTGTTGTTGTATTTTTCTATAATGAAACCAATGGAGAGATCAATAATATCACATTATGCAATGTGTACATCCATTTAATAATAATAATAATAATAATAATAATTAAATGCATTTCTATAACATTTATTTATCCAACTTAAAGTGTGTACACAGATTATTTAGGGGGAAATATATACTTTTTATATTAATATGCTATGTTATGTAAATTAAATATATTTAATGACTTATTAAAGTTCTAAAGTTTTACCAAAGAAACAGGCTGGAACTTTTTTCTTAGCATAAAATAAATTGACTTATTATGCTCATGACACATAACTAATATTATAAATAATTGTTTAATAACCAGCTGATTTAGCAAAAAAAAAAAAAAGGTAAAACACAGCTAAAACCATTTATATTTACTATATATGTGACCTATACTATTTATATAACCTCTCAAGTATGTGTATCATTTTTCAAAGTGTGTACTTACATAAAAATAAAAAGCCACATAAACAAAATTCTGTCCCAAAAGCACGATCCTCACTTTGTTTGCTCTGAATAAAACTGCATCTACTCTGATGAATGGGTATGCTCCAAAACCACGAGAGCAAGACCTGCACGGGCTAAGAGAGAATAATGCTTTATCGAGATTACATTTCATTAGGAGTGAAAAGTAAATGCAACTCTCCCAGGATTAGATCTCTCTCTCTCTCTCTCTCTCTCTCTCTCTCTCTCTCTCCATTTCCTCCTGTATTAATCTTTATTCTTCCTCTCAGAGTCATTTAGTAAAGTATGTACGTTTGTTAAATATTAAATAATCTTTGTCCTTCATCAAATTCATACATCTCTAATGCCCAGACCACCTCCATGTGAGCACATCAGTGCTGGAGCCAAAGTCATTATAGACATAAATTGATTTACAGCTTCAATGGATAAAATAAATATTTGCTCAACCTCACGTCGTTCCAAACATGTACTTGTATTGTATGGAAAAAGCAGCATGAAGATTCTGCTAAATTTCTTTTCCGCAGAAGAAAGTAAGTCATACAGGTTTGGAACATATGAATGTGAGTAAATGATGATAGAACTGCATTTTCTGAAGAACTTTTCCTTTGTTGAGTGTCTTGCAGATGTGTGTAGACTGAGAATGAGCTTTCGCTCTAAGAACAAAAGCCACAAGAGATTAGGGTGAATAAGTCCATAGGGAATCACTTAGCTGTTCTCTTATCAGCCCTGTTTTGTGCTTAATATTTATCTTCAATTGTGTGTGTGTGTGTGTGTGTGTGTGTGTGTGTAATCAATATACTTTGTTACCTAGAAAGTGGACTGTGGACCTTTTAAGCAGCCACAACAAAATGTACAATATGTTTTTTTTAAAAAAGCACAATCGTCTATTAAAGCACAGTTTAATAACTGATGTCTTCTTGACCACTGTTAAAAGCAATCATTTGTAAATACATCTCAGTGGCTTGACTAATTCAGTTGCCCCAAATTAGTTGAATCAGTAATTAATGCAAATTAATGAAATTATGAATTAAAGGAGAACAAAAATGTACAGATAATTTACTTACCCTGTTGTTATCCAAGATGTTCATGTCTTTCTTTCTTCAGTCGATAAGAAATTATGTTTCTTGAGGATAAAAATTCAGGAATTATCTCCATATAATGGACTTTAATTGGTGCCCCCAAGTTTGAACTTCCAAAATGCAGTTTAAATGAGGCTTCAAATGGCTCTAAACGATCCCAGCCGAAGATAATGGGGTTTTAGCTAATGAAACGATCAAGACTATTTATATACTTTTTAACCTCAAACACTCGTCTTGTCTACACTGTAAAAAACAAAAACGCAATTTGTTGAGTCAACTTAAAATAATTTAAACTAAACTTTTTTGGAGTTGACTGAAGGTTGAAGTAACAAGTTATTTTAAGTTGACTCAACAAATAGTTAATTTACAGTGTATTCTCTGTGATGCGCATGCAAACTCTGTGTACTTCAGTTAGGTTATGTCGAAAAACTCCCATCTCATTTTCAAATCCATCTTCAAAATTGTCATACATTGTTTTACCATTTTTTTTTGTAAACACTGGGTCAGTACTTCTGCAGCGATGTAGGACGATTTTGAAGTTGGAGAAGAAAACGAGATGGGAGTTTTTCTACATACCCTAACTGTATTGACCCGGATTACACAGACTACACATGCGTTTCACAGAAAATAGACAAGACAAGTGTTTGAGGTTAAAAAGTATATAAATTGTCAATTTGTTTCCCTTGATAAGACCCTTCTTCCTCGGCTGGGATCGCTTTGAAGCTGCATTTAAATTGCATTTTAAAAATTCAAACTTGGGGGCACCATTGAAGTCCACTATACTGAGATAATTCCTGAAATGTTTTCCTCAAGAAACATAATTTCTTAGCGACTGAAGAAAGAAAGACAGACAGACATGAACATCTTGGATGACAATGGGGTCAGTACATTATCTGTAAATTTTTGTTCTGGAAGTGGACTACTCCTTTAAAGGGCACCTATTATGCCCTTTTTTACAAGATGTAATAATGTTCTTGGGTGTCCCCAGAATGTATCTGGGAAGTTTCAGCTCAAAATACCACACAGATCATTTATAATAACATCTGGAAAATGTCATTTTTGGGACATGTCTAAAAAAAAGCTGTTTTAGTGTGTATCACTTTAAATGCAAATGAGCTGCATATTCCCGCCCTGTCTTCAGAGAGGACATGGCGTATACGTCTCTGATTTGCATACCTACAGCAATAAACAGTAGAAGAATGGAAACTATGGAAATGCAGGACTGTCAGTCAGCGGTCGTGGGCGGGGCCTAAACAATGTGATGTCACATTGCTTAGAGAATCAAAACGGCATGCCTACTGAGACTGATTTGTGTTCACACACTGCCAATACACATTTATGTCCAAACACCATGTAAAAGTGAATTTTTCATAATAGGTTCCCTTTAAATATCCACTCTATAAAGATAATACAGATATATAATAGACTCAAATCCACTTTTGTAATACACTGAACATACACATCCATACATATAAATAAATTCAGTTCCACCCCATCATGTAATCATTTCTAGCTTTCAAGTTGCCATTGTACTGTACTGTACAGTGAAATAAAGGTTCTAAAAGGGGGGGTTTTTCAAGTATATTGTATGTATGCAGAGAAAGTTGGACATAGTTATATATTCAACTTTATATAAAAGGTCTAGGCAATAATGTAGTTACATTTTAAAAGTTTAATATTTTATCCAGTATGTTAAAGGTTCATTATTGACAGCTAGCGACTGAAATGTGTACTTTAGTCAAAATTCAAAATATTGGAGAGAGTTGTTTCTCCCGCACCCTGCTCCTCAGACTTCACACTCAGGCGGGTTGCCAGATTGAAGAATGGGAATGAGCAACATGAATGAGTGCAAATGACAATGGAAGGCGATGAGCCTTACAATGTAAGGTGATGAGTTTGTTTTTCTGTGTTTTCATATGCCTCTGGTCATAGAGCTTTTTTAGCTGGATGCCGAGGCTTTTTAGGTCGAGTAGAATCATCTGTGATCTTTGACCCAGTTTGTTTGCTGGCTTCCATGGCTGCAACACACTGTGTTTTCCAACAACTGGCAACTCGGGATGTTGAAACACTATTGGGTAAATTGGCAGTGGGCGGAGTCACACAGACCAAAATAAAAACAAGCATTCCGATACGGAACACACATTTCACAGCAGAATGACTGGCTGTAGCACTGTTTTTTGGAGAAACAAGTATGTGAACTCAGCATGTTTTTTTAAATATCTGAAAACATGGTATATTTTTGCTTTAGTACAGTCAAAAAATTACATACAGCACCTTTAAGCCATCCCAGATAGAACACACAAGTCTTCAAGATGTCTGTTAAAGATCTCTTGATCTGGAAAGCATCTGCTGTGTACAAACATCTGACAGATGTCTGTAAGATGTCAGTTTTACATACATTACAAATCATAAACATCTTAAAGACATCTAATAGACATCTATTTGACATCTTATAGGGTCCTATAGACGTATTGCAGATGAGCAAACACTCTAAAAAATACGTCTCCCAGACGTATGCAGACGTCAAACAAACATCTCCATGATGTTCGTGTGCTATCAGGGATATATGATGGAGAAATGTACAGTTGAGGTCAAAAGTTTACATACGCCTTGCAGAATCTGCAAAATGTTAATTTTACCAAAATAAGAGGGATCACACAAAATGCATGTTATTTTTTATTTAGTACTAACCTGAGCAAGATATTTCATATAAAAGATGTTTACATATAGTCCACAAGATAAACTAATAATTTAATAATTTATAAAAATGACCCAGTTCAAAATAATTGATTCTTAATACTGTGTTGTTACCTGAATGATCCACAGCTGTGCTTTTTTGTTTAGTGAGAGTTGTTCATGAGTCCCTTGTTTGTCCTGAACAGTTAAACTGCCTACTGTTCTTCAGAAAATCCTTTAGGTCCCACAAATTGTTTTTCAGCATTTTTGTGTATTTGAAACACAATGCATTAAGACTCCAAGAAAACTTTTTGAATTTTAAGATAAGGGTACATTTTGAAACATTTAGGTATCTCCTGTGGCTTCTGAAGGGCAGTACTAAATGAAAAAATATATATATATTTTTAGGCAAAATAAGAAAAATGTACACATCTTCATTCCATTTAAAAATTTTCACCCCCCAGATCTTAATGAATTGTGTTTCCTTCTGGAGCATCAGTGAGTGTTTGAACCTTTTGTAATAGTTGCATATGAGTCCCTCATTTGTGAAAAGTGGATCTGTGTCAATGTCATTTATGTGAAATGTCTTATTCAGGTCAGTACTAAATAAAAAATAACATGCATTTTGTATGATCCATTTTATTTTGGTCAAATAATTAACATTTTGCAGATTCTGCAAGGTGTATGTAAACTTTTTACATTAACTGTGTGTGTATAGCACAGTAAGAAAGACCCATAGAATCAGTTCAGCTCACCTTCCCATCTTCACTTCAGCCGAGGCAAAACCATTTGCCCCTGACCTCACTGTTGAACAGGTCACCCCTGAACTCCATTACTGTGTTTCACAGAAAAGCCTCCAACAACTCACACAATTACCAACAGCTGATCAAGGTCATCAGGCGGAATGGACAAAGGACACAACAGCTACAACAAATTAAAGTAAACGACAGTGGAGCAAGAACAGCACTGAGTAATGGCCTGAGAAGCAGCTGAGTTGGTACGTTGTCAGCTACTGACCACGTCTTTTCACCAACACCTCACCTCATGAAAGAGCATATCTCAAATGTTAAACAACTCTTTTGAGTCTTGCTCACACACCAGGTCCACTGTACAGGGTTGAGAAACAGATGCTTTCTTTGCTGTGAGCCAAATTAATAATGACTGGCATGTACCCCTGCCCTTCAGCCTACCCTGTCTTTCCTAATATAGCTTCTGAAATGCCCTGGCATTTTCTGGAAAAGAACCACAAAACGTTCCACCTACCCTCCAGTTCAAACTTTCAGCTGAGTGGGACAGATTGAGAGAGACTGAAAAGACCTCAGATGACAGGACATGACCGACGAAACAAAGCCAAAACCGCCAGCGCTGGAAGATTGTGTTGCATAAACATGTAACAACAGGTGAATGCTCACGTCTTATTCAGAAGATCCCACATACTCACACTCATTGCATTACAGCTAACAGTTAAACACAGTTCACAGTCACACTGTTTCAGTGTTTGTCCTTTTATCTACACTTACACTTACCTTCTTCGGCCATTAATGTGACAATATTTGTTTTTATTATATGTTTAATTATATAGTAGGGCTGTCAAATGATTAATCACGATTAATCGCATACAAAATAAAACTTTGAGTTCACCTAATATATGTGTGTGTACTGTGTGTAATTATTGTGTATATATAAATACACACAAATTGATGTATATATTTAAGAGAAATATGTTATTTATGCACAAAATATTTATATATATATATAATATAAATTATATAAAAATTTCAATAAATACATATACTTGTAAATATTTCTTAAATATACACATGAATGTGTTTGTATTTATATATAGATAATAATTACACACAGTACACATACATGTATTAGGCATACTCAAACTTTTATTTAGTATGCGATTAATTGCGATTAATCATTTAACAGCACTATTATACAGAATTCCAAACACCACAAAACCGCTCGTCCCCACAGCCATATACAGAGGGATAGTTCTTTATTTTGAGGTCAAAAACAGGTTTATCAACCATATAAAATGCAATAATGTATTCATAACTATCAAATATATGATGTAAATGGCATTAAAAAACTAAATGCTGAATAAATATTATAAAATATATGAATAAAGTGGTCCCCTGAAGTTGTCACTGGTGTTATCGTTTACCAAAATTGTTTATTTTGAAAAAAATCTCACAATGATGACATGACTTCACTTCCTTCTTTCTATTTCCTAAAGATCTACGAAAAAAGGCCCATGTTAAGTCCACTGTCTCTTTTCAGTTATCAGAAATTTTATCATTTATCTCATGATTTCATATGAAGCGTTTAGTTGAAGTCACTGGTGCGACCTACTTTATTGTTAGGGAATTGTAAAAAACTAATGTTATTAGTGGATTAAACTACTTAATGTAGTGAGTATACCATGACTGACAAAATGTGTAGCAGCCATTTTTTAAAATGCATTTTTATGAAAACTGTCACAGGTGTTACAGTTACTGGTGTTACCTTCCTTATGGATAACAACAGTGAAGATCAGTATATCAGGTCTTATGTATGTCACTGGTGATTCATTGTGCCGTGTCACTGGTGTTACTGTGTTTTTTTTTTTGTCACATTAAATAAATAAACATAATCTCCTTATTTCTTGCATTTTCATAAGATATTTTTTTTAAAAATCATTAAGCTGTCATTTATATGTATGCATTAAGTCAAAAGGTAATCTAATAATGTGGTCTTAGTTTCAAATTTAATTTTAAGACATCTTGCCATACCAAAAGTGGACATTTTCTGTAGAATAACCCACTTATAAATGAGGAATTTGTGGAGACAGATTATTATAGATTTGTATGGTAAAGAAAATAGAAAAAGAAGAAAGAAATAGAAATCGAAAAAAAAGACCCACGGTAGGATGTTGTTTTTAATACTTATATTACATTATAATACATTATTTAAATAATTATTATAGTTTAGTATTTTTATATAATAATTCTATTAATTTGTTAATTCATCATAACCTATAGACCATGACTGGAATCATCTTCTGGTTTCTAGTTTATTATCATTATTACAGTAATTTTTAAATTGATCAAAATTGATCAGCTTTTAAATGATCAAAATCCATATATTGACACTGAATATTTGATTCAGTATTTAACATTTAGTGACATTTTAAACACATTAAAAATAGCAAATAATCAATAAATCTTTTCATTTGACATAATGAAAAAGTTCACTTCTTAAAAGTGTACTTAAAAGGATAGTTTACCCAAAAATGAAAATTACCCCATGATTTATTCACCTTCAAGCCATCCTAGGTGTATATGACTTTATTCTTATAAATACAACCAAAATTATATTCAAAAATATTCTGGCTCTTCCAAGCTTTATAATGGCAGAGATTCACTTCAGAAAGCCTGGAGCAGTGTGGAGCACTTTTTATGATGGATGGCATTTTTTTGGGCTTTAAAATTTCAACACCCATTCACTGCCATTATAAAGCTTGGAAGAGCCAGGACATGGACATTTAACTCAGATTGTATTCGTCTGAAAGAAGAAAGTCAGGGTCAACTATAGGTCAGCTGCAGAGTCGAGATCCCTTGATAATGTTTCAATTTATCCTTTGATAGCGTTTCAGTCCTGATTCCATATCAAAGCTCAATCTTGAAAGCTGACAACGCTCCTTGTTCAGAAGTAGCTCTTCCTGCAAGCAGAGACAAGTGGAAAATGGCAATCCAGTCCTGTAATATACACAGCCAGTGACTTCGGCAAAAATAATTTATCACAGCAGTTTTTGTGTTCGGCACAACTGTCTCTTTATGACTGATTTAGAAGGTCGTGGGGAAGGAGAAAAAGAGCATAACGTCTTCGATTTATTATTGTGAAGGGTGAGAGTTATGCGTCTCTATGAAAGTGCCCGAGGAGACAGAGCGTCGAGCTCTGACAAGCGTTGGTTGTAGCCTTATAGGATTTTTCTCTGTAGCTGAGAATTGATCACGCAGGAGTGCTGGGTGAGAGGCAAAGACAAAATTGCTCTTGTCAGGGTCAGCCAGCTGTCAAGACACCATCCAGATCTGATTAATAGAGTCCAACGGTAAGCCGGCCTGCAGGAGTACTCAGAGAACCAGGACCAGGCACTTACACTGCTACAGCTAAATTCGATAGCATCTAAACCACAGGTAAATTGGATCTGCCAACATTTCTGAGCAGTTACAACATAATTAAATGCTTTTCAGTGAGAACACAATCTATAGCTTCCCAGCGAAATATCTGATCAGACGAGCTAATGTAGGGCACAGGCTAATTCAGTTCTCAGAGGTGCGAACTCAAGCAGATCAATAGAAAGGTTAATGATTTTGAACACACTAAGAGCTGAAGATAAGGTTATGATGACACGCTATGAGATAAAAAGATCTGGTGGACTTGAAGAGCTTCAGACAGAATTGTTCCCAAAGCTGAATAGCTTATTCTGAATGGCATGAATAGTAGATTCTACAAAATAATAGAAAAAGTATTCATCAGATTATTTTCCATCAAAAACAATGTGACATTTTCAATACATATTTACAATTACGACACGGTGAGTTTGTAAAGCCAATGTGATTGACTGTGATTTAAATGATGAAGTGTGAAGTTCACACAGTGTGATTTTAAGTTTAAAACAGATTGTTGTGTTGTGATTTTTACTGGCCGCAATCAAAAATGTTTCAGATATCTATGGCTGAGCTTATATATATACAGTCATGGCCAAAAATATCAGCACCCTT
Organism: Labeo rohita; assembly: GCF_022985175.1. NCBI lineage: Eukaryota > Metazoa > Chordata > Actinopteri > Cypriniformes > Cyprinidae > Labeo > Labeo rohita. Next base: position 6,306,778 of record NC_066876.1, read on the forward strand.
GCAATTCTGTGAGAAAATGCACCACTTCTCTCAGAAAATTGTTCCAATTGCAAATGTTTTGGTATTCACATGCTTATTGTTTTTGTTTGCACTGCAACACAAAAAAAAAAAGTAAAACTTGATAAACTTTCACACAGAACTCAAAAATGGACTGGACAAAATGATTGGCACCTTGTCAAAATTGTAAGAAATAATTGCTTTTTAAGCATGTGATCCTCCTGTAATTTGTATTTAGACACACCTGTGGCAAGTAACAGGTGTGGGCAATATAGTAATCACACTTACGACCAGTTAAAATGAAGAAAAGCTGACTCAACCTTTGTGTTGTGTGTCACACTGAGCATGGAGAAAAGAAAGAAGTGTAAGGAGTTGCCTGTGGATTTGAGAGAAAAAAATGTGGAAAAACATGGACAATCTCAAGGCTACAAGTCCATCTCCAGAGATCTTAATGTTCCTGTGTCCACTGTGCGCAATATCATCAAGAGGTTTACAGCCCATGGCACTGTAGCTAACCTCCCTGGACGTGAACGGAAGAGCAAAATTAATTAGAAAATTACAACAAAGGATTGTTTGAATGGTGGATAAAGAACCCAGATTAACTTCCAAACAAATTTAAGCTGATCTGCAGACACAGGGTACAACAGTGTCAGCTCACACTATCTGTCGCCATCTGAATGAAAAGGGACGCTATGGTATTAGACCCAGGAGGACACCACTGCTGACACAAAGGCATAAAAAAGGCAAGACTGGAGTTTGCCTAAATGACCTGAAACACACTTCAAAAAGCACTCAGAAATGGTTACAAACGGTGCTACTAAATATTAAGTTAAGGGGGCCAATAATTTTGTCCAGTACATTTTTTTTGGGTTCTCTGTGGAACTTTATCAGATTTTGTCTTTTCTTCTCTTTTTTTTTTTTTTTTTCAAAAAAATAAATATGTGAGCACCAAAACATCTGCAACTGCAATAATTTTCTGAAAGAAGGGTTGCATTTTCTGACATAATTGCAATGGTGGTGATATTTTTGGCCATGACTATATATATATGCTATACTAGGAAAGGAAAAGAAATACATCTAGAATGGGTTTTTCAATTAGTTTTACTTCACTTCCACACCCATTTCAGGTACTATTTACATAATATTGTCATTGCAACAGATACTTACACATACTGTATATAGATAATGGCTTTACTTCACACTAGCAATTCTAAAACACTTATTAGTATTCACCAGCATGGACACAAAATTATCCACATAATGGTTTGTCTCTCTGGATCTGTCCTACTTCTCCTCAACAACATAGTCACCCTTCTTCTTTGTACAAACAGTACTTTCTAATGCAACTAAACTGGTAAAAAAATAGACTTAAAAAATAACAGCTGTGTCTTAAGGGTGGTTTGTACCTTGCAGAGAAGAGAGATAATGTTGGGATGCTGTCATTTGTTGGCACATTTAAGGAACATTGGGATCCTCAACTCTCAGGAAAGTGATTGCAATTTAATGAAAGATTTTGAAGATTGGATAGGGCCAAAAACATGTATTAAGGGAGTAATTTACCCAAAATGAAAATGTGATGAAATTTACTCACCCTCAGGTCATCCAAGATGTAGATGAGTTTGTTTCTTCAGCAGAACAGATTTGGAGAATCTTGCTCACCAATAGATCCTCTGCAGTGAATGGGTGCTATCAGAATGAGAGTCCAAACAGCTTATAAAAACATCACAATAATCCACAAGTAATCCACACCACTCCAGTGCATCAATTAACAACTTGTGAAGCTGAAAAGCTGCATGTTTGTAAAAAACAAAGTCATCAATCAGGTGTTTTAATGTTAAGCCATTGCTTTTTACCAAAATATGAACCCATAAACAATAATTACGCTTCCTTTGTCACACACCACTCTGTTTGGACCCTGTTTGCACCATTTTCAATGTCTTGTTAGTTGTCATGGTTATTGATTTGATTTCCTTATTCTGTTCAGGTGTGTAGTCTGTGTATTTACATTGCTCTCTTTCAGTTCTTTATTGTCCGGTCTTTGTGTGATTATTACCATTGTGTGGATTTATTGAAGACTGTTAACCTTCATTTTCATCTTTCTGTCTGTTTATCGTCACGTCACAGTAGAGTGACAGTCATTCCCCTGTCAGAGGCACTTCCTTTAATGGGAGTCGCCATATTGTGTGTCTGGGCCACGCACATCACCACTGCCTCTCCACAGAAGTTGTGACCAAACTGTCTGTCCTGAATTGTCTGCCTTTCCTGGACTACCTGTTTATCCCGTCACAACCATGGGGGTCAGTTTTGAACTGTCTTTCCACCCTGAACTGTCTGTCACCCATGTCACTCCCAGTGTTGGGAGTCGCAATTTGGTGTGTGTGGGCGGCATACACCTTTCCCGGGGGACCCCCTTGTCACAAGCTCCCACCCGGCTTCCTGCTCCCACTTCCTTTCCGGGGTCCCCCATCATTGTCTGTCCCACTGCCGCTGCATCCTGCCAGTCCCTCAGCTCATCCTCAGCTCTCTATCTGTGGAGTGGATTCACAGTGGGCCATCTCCAGCCCCATCGAGGTCAGAGGATCCCCAGTCTCCACCTCCAACCTCTGAGAGCTAGATTCCGCCTCGGCCTGTTGACGCATTGGCTTCACCATGGCTCACAGCTCCACCGTCTCCACCATGGCCGTCAGCCCACCTGCTCCATCAGGCTACCTTGTCCCTCCGGCTCCGCCTTGGTCAGTTGTCCCCCGCCTTGGGACTATGCTTCTCTGGCTTTGCCTCGTCCCTCCATCCCTCTGGCTCTGTTGGGCTCCTCCCTCTCTCCAGCTCCACCTTGGTCCTCTGTCACTTCGGCTCCACCGTGGCCTTCTGGATCCCCACCTGCTTCACCTTGGCCTTTGGGATCCTGTGCGTCACTCTGGCTCTGCAGCTCTTCGTCTCCACCCTGGGCTCCTCTCCCACCTGCTCCGCTCCTGTCTGCCCCCTGGAGTTGTCAGTCCAACCAAGTATCCTCCCTTCGTCGGGCCATCCCCACTATGGGCCGTCTTTCTGCTTGGGTTCTGGAGCATCTTCCCTTTCCTCCTGCTCCAAGCTCCTCCCTGGGTCATCCCTCCATCATCACCATCCTGGACTCTGTCTCCAGAACCTCCTCCTGCCTGTCTCTGCCAGCCCTATGCCAGCCCTTTTCACCATCCTTCCGCCGTTTCCTGACCATTCCTTCTCTGTGGCACGAGGTTGCGCCTTCCAGAAGGGGCGATCTGTCACATCATCACTCTGTTTGGACTCTGTTTGCACCATTTTCACCATCTTGTTAGCTGTCAGGGTTACTGATTTGAATTCCTCATTCTGTTCAGGTGTGTCTAGTTCAGTTTGTATATTTAAGTTGCTCTCTTTCGGTTCAAAATTGTCCAGTCTTAAATGTCGATGTTACGTGTGCCTCCAACCTTCCTTTGTGTGATTATTACCCTTGTGTACATTAATTAAAGACTGTTAAGCCTTCATCTTTGTCTTTGTGCGTGTTTATCGACACAGAAGTGTGACATCCTCTAGTGAAAGAAGTTCATCTTCTGTTGTCTTCTCACATCAAAATCTACCAACATATTTGTTTAGAATTGTTTTGGACTGTTTTTTCTTGTAATCTGTGCATATTTATCTAATTCAGACAAGACTACTTTTTCACTCCAGGAAGCAATATTATGGACAGAGGATTCATATTTAAAAATGTCTCAATTATGGATTGTTTTTCTTGTAATTGATGGACTGTTGTGAATTACTTATGGATTATTGTGATGTTTTTATCAGCTGTTTGGACTCTCATTCTGACAGCACCCATTCACTGCATAGGATCCATTGGTGAGCAAGTGATGTTATGCTACATTTCCTCAAATCTGCTCAGTTAAAAAAAAAAAAACGCATCTACATCTTGGATGGCCTGAGAGTGAGTACATCTTCAAATAAAATTTCTTTTTTGGCTTCATTACAGGTTATTCCTATTTAACAGTTACTGTGCCATGATGATTACCAGAAAAATTCATTTTGATTTCTCACTCCTTTAAACAATAATAATAATAGAAAAAAAAAAAAAAAACAGAAAAGGTACACCATCTGGGATCCTATGACATAATATTTCACACACTGTGATATGGGATGGACTAATGAGCACAGATAGTATTTGAATTAGGATGCAACCAGAGAAAACACATTATCTGGTTCCTTCCTGAGTGGATCTCAGGCTGACCTCTGCCAGACCAACCAGTCGGCATGGAAACCAACCACCTCAGCTGTGCACTAATTAGAGTCATCGTGTGCAGATCAGCCACTCCCTGGCACAAGCTTCCGCTCCAGAGAACACTGCATGACATTGCTCTCCGTTCGTACACCTGCTGGACATATTAGCAAAAGCAAAATATTTACTGAGTGAATATCTCATACTCACGTTCACAGCAATAAAACACCAAACACCCGGGAGAGCAGGAGTGAGACACTCGGTGGCTCTGTAAATGCAGTCATTGAATGTGTGTGCAAAGTCAAATTGTTTTTTTCTCTCTGGAGCAAAAATCAAGCTTTCCATATACGTCCAATTAAAGAGGCATTCAAAAGCTGTTCCAGAATTTTGGAACAATGCTCTGTGTTGTGGACCGACTCCATCAGAAACAAATTACACCTCACAATGTGATGTATTACTCTGGCAGGCGACTCAAGGGACGGAGAGCAATGAACCGACAACAATCTGAAAAAGACATTTATCACACGATGGGTGACAGGGAGGAACTATTCTTTAGACGCCTTTTCTTGGGCTTCATTCCAAGTCACATACTTCTACAACACAACAAAACTTTGTAATTAGTGGTGAGAAAGCACTTACTTTTAAGTATGTATAGTAGTACAACAGCATGTTTCATGTTTGTATTCCTATAATAAAACTGCTTTGGAAATCCAAACCTGCAAGACCATGGTTCATCTTCGGAACACAAATTAGGATATTTTTGATGAAATCTGAGAGCTTTCTGACCCTGCATAGACAGCAACGCTGCTGACAATTTAAAGACCCAGAAAGGTAGGAAGAACATAATTAAAATAGTCCATGTGACATCAGTGGTTCAACCGTAACTTTACAAAGCTATAAATACACTTTTTGTGCAGGCAGCAATTACCAGGGTTCAAGCGCTTTAAGGTATTTAAGCACATATGAAAATAGACATTATGTAACAAGCCTGTAACCACCTAAATTAATTATTTTAAAATGCTTTTTTCGACAAATCCATGTAATTTACCATAGAAAATTAGTTTTTTAACGGTTATGGCTTTTATAGCACCAGCTGTAGTCCGATCTCCTTAAAATTTTGCATGCTTGTTTAGAATCGCATGTCACGTGCTCAGCAGGTTTTATGAAATTTTGAGTTTTCATTTAGGCCTTATAGGATATAGGATTTGGGGTAAATTTGGACAGGCTTCTTTTCTAAATGACCCTGTTATAGCTTCCCAAAGGGTAAATTTCAACCTTTTTTTCAGAATTATTGACCTAGAGAGTCTAGAGAATTGTACTGCAGTGTTTTTTCCCAGATTGATTGAAAAATCTAGGACTAGTTTGCGAAAGTAGGTTTTTTACATCTTATCAATCATTTAACAAATGATTCGATTGACAGCAGTGGCTCTAGAGGCAAAGTTGTCCAGAAATGTCCTTATAGACCAGGGGTCACCAAACTTGTTCCTGGAGGGCCGGTGTCCTGCAGAGTTTACCTCCACGTTTCCTCAACACACCTGCCTGGAAGTTGTAAGTATACCTAGTAGTGATTAGCTGGTTCAGGTGTGTTTGATTAGGGTTGGAGCTAAACTCTGCAGGGACACCGGCCCTCCAGGACGGGGTCTGGTGACCCCTGTTATAGACACTTGTGGCACTTTGGACCAAGACCGTGCTCAGCAGTTTTCATGTTGATAGGACAAATGTTTGCATAGGTATAGCCATTTTTTTCCCTTCTTATAGCGCCACTAAGTGGCCAAGCCCCACAATTTTTTTATATTTATTTATGGGCATTTTTATGCCTTTATTTGGACAGGACAGTGTACAGTAGACAGAAAACCATCGGGTAAAGAGAGAGGAGAGCAGCAAAGGACTACAAGCCGGGATTCGAACTTGGGTCGCCAAGAGCACTGTTGCACTGTATGTCAGCGCACTAAGGCTATTGGCATCGACAGCTCCATGATTTTTTTTTTCTGTGACCTCAGATTGATCTCTTACATAAGTGTTTTGAGTTTGGCGGAGATATGTCATTTCGGTTTCGGTTTGGCGTCCCTCTGCAATGGTGAGTCAAAAGTTCAACTTTCTTTGATAATTATTGATATTCACTCTCCAGAGAATCTTTCTGCACTGGTTTGGTTCCGATCAGACCTGAAAATGACTAACAGTTTAGGAGTTATGAGCGATTTCATACTATTGATCACTGTAGCGCCCCCGTCAGGCCAATTGGGGTTAGCCTTAGTGACGTTGTCGGTGGTGTGAATACTACCATCCCTCCAAGTTTCAAGTCTCCTACGACTTACGGTTTGGTCTGCACAATCAGTTTTACATGGAGATTGCTGATCCTTGGCCATTCTAACAATTACGCGCTTGAACCCCTAACTACTTTACTCAACAGTTTCTTCTCTTCCATGTCAGTCTTTGATGCCCATTCATTAAAAATTGTTGTTGAATTAAGTCATTATTTTTGTTTTCTTTGCACACAAAAAAGTATTCTTGTAGCTTTATAACATTACGGTTAAACCACTGATGTCACATGAACTATTATTCTGGGCCTTGAACATGTCCGTTCTGTTAGTGTCTATGCAGGCTCAGAAAGCTCTCAGATTTCATCAGAAATATCTTAATTTGTGTTCTGAAGATGAACGAAGGTCTTACGGGTTTGGAACGACATGAGGGTGAGTAATTCATGACAGAATGAACTATACCTTTAATGTTAAAATTAACATTGAATCAATGTTCAATCATCTTTGCACTCTGAAATAATGTTATTTCAACAATGAAAAATGGATCAAGATAGACATAAAATCAATATTTGTTGTACGTAAAGCAAAAGTAATACTGTTTGATTCAATGTAAAATAAATGGTTTAATTTAAGTCGAACAAATATTGATTTTGAGTTCGTCTTGATCTTTTTCATCATTGAATAACATTATTTCATGGTGCAAACATGATGAAAAATCAATGGTAAATTTCAACATTGATTCAGTGTTGGTCTGCTATCTTTGCATGTGCTTTAGTATGATAGTCAAAAAATCTAAATAAGTGTACTTCTTTAAATCCTGACAAATGATTATTAAAACATATTTAAAATCTGCTTTAAAGTAAAACTTTTAATTATGTCATTAATACTATTATACGATCTGCAAGTATAGTTTGTTATTACACTTTTAAGATTTGAAGTACACTACAAGCACATTCAATACAATTAAACACTTATTTTTCACATGGGACGAGGACAGACGGATACCTATAAAATCGTTCAGAAACAGTGTACCATCTGGCCACTTTTGATTTTTTAAAGCGTTATGACATCAACAATTATGTCAATAACCCTAAGATATCATTTTGTATTGGGAAATGTGTCCAAATGTAAAGTCTGGCAGGCACATTGATGTATGTAATTGCTGTGGAAATCTATTAGTGCACCTGCCGTTATGTAACATGTTTGTCCCTTAATCACTTCCCATAAAGTGCCCTTGGGAAATCCTGTGTCTGCCAGAAGCAGACATATTCTACACAGCAATGTCCTGAGCAAATCTGTATATCAAGACGACATTGATCCAGTGCCAGTCACTTTAATTGAATATTCGCTGGCGACAGCAGCCATGACACTCATATCAAATATATACTACAGCTGCTTTCTGACATGTACTATAGTTCATGTCACAGCAAGGGGAGAATCGGCTTTGACGTTTGCAACCTCCATGATCTGGCTGAATGAAAATGTATTTTTTATTCAGAAAGAAAATTGGCGAATGAGATGATTTTAATATCTCAACTGTTTCTCAGACAGCCATGAGATTAAATGAAGAGACACAATAATATCATCACATCAGTATCTTCTGCATTCAGATTTGCCAATATAATCTTGTAATTAAAAGTCAAAATTTTAATTTCTAACCATAAGTAACCAATGCACAATGAGCATAAATAAACAGCTACTAGATTTCCTCATCCTGTGTTTGCTTGACTAGATCTTACGATTCTAAAAAGCATGTTACATTTAGTGCTTTTTTTAATGCATAAGCAATGCTGTTTCTCTTAAGGGACAGTGGAACTGAACTTGGCATGTTGGGACATTTGACTGTCTGCATCTCGATCTTTTCCTGCCCTATACCAGACAGTGACGTAACTACATCTTATCTGCATCACTGCCCCGGCCAAGAGGTCCTGAGACACTAACTGAAGGAGACAGGATGCTTCTCCACGCAAGTCTCACTCCACAGAACTGCACACGTACATAAGGAAGCAACACAAATACAGTTGTTCAGCAAACCTAGAAAATGATTTCAGCCAGTACTATGACAGGAATCAGTCAAATACAAGTAAGCATTAAAAATAATACAGATTAACTGCATGGGATACTTCACTGCAAGATAAACTAATTTTGACTATTATCATTTAAAAAGTGTGTTGTTTTCAGAATTAAAAATCATTTTGGTAGTAAAAATGTCAATGTGTGATCAAACTGTTCTAATATCATAATGAAGAAAAAACAAATTAAAATTTAATTCTTAACAAAAGAAGGTAAAAAACTTCTTAACTGCTTATTTATTTATTTATTTATTTATTTACTTACTTACTTACTTACTTATTTATTTCCACCAAAGCAATGTCATGTGATGCAACCTAAAAATGTAAAATAATAATAATAATAAAAATCTAAGAGAACCCCTGTGTCAAGGCCAATACATCTCTTAAAATAGCAGATAATCTGACATATTTATAACAAAGCAAGTTTTTTTATTTTAAAAATTGATTAGGTAAGAAGGTACAAAACTGCTTCACTGCTTATGAATATTTTATGAATTTATGAATTTTATGAATATTTTGTTTTATTTTATATATTATATAACATAATATTTACATTTTTGTCAAAGCAAAGTCATGTGATGCAAGCAATAAATAAATAAATACTACTACTTCTACTACTACTAATAATAATAATAACAATAATAATAAACCCCTGTGTGTCAAGGCCAATTTAATTTAATTTAATAATTTTATTTTATTTTAGTCCACCAAAGCAATGTCAATGTCATCAAAAAATAAATAAAATAAAATAAAATAAAATAAAATAAATAAATAAAATCAAAGACAACTCTTGTGTCAAGGCCAATACATCTCTTAAAATATCAAATAATCAGACTCATTTATAACATTAAAAAACCCTTTATTTGATACAAGATACAAGAAGGTAGAAAAAATCCTCACTGCTTATTAATATTTTACTTTAGTTTAATTATTTTTGTCCACCATAGCAATGTTAATTGTCTCTTAAAATATCAAATAATTTGACTTATTGAAAACATGGCAAGGTTTTTAGTTTGTATTTGATTACACCACATGATATTTTTATAGTCATGCAAAAGTTAATACATTTAAAAACTAGCATGAATACAGCAAAGTTAATATATTTTAAAACAAACAAAAGAAAAAAAAAAAAAAAAAACATTTTTAAAAATGATTTTTTTCTTTACTTTAAACTATCTTATTTGCCATAAGCCCATTTTCAATAAAACTAAAACCATAAAAACATTTTTGCTACTTGAAATAAATGTAAACTGATATCTCAATTCCATTTAGTTTAACTTGATGTACTAAAATTGAAATAAATAAATAAAAATGATATAGACAAACTAACTATAACAAAACCTAATAAAATGGCAAACACACAACAACAACAAATGAGTAAAATTTAAAATGATGTAAAATAAAATCTCTCAATGATACTAAAATTGTGTCCATAACCAGGCTGCATAACAAGTACTACCAGCCTTAACCAAACAAGTGTTTGATGGTGAACAGAACAACCATCTAGACCAGCATAAACCAGCCAGGACGAGCACTGAAAATCATACTGATCTAAGCTGCTCAATAAAAAAGTCATGCATCTATTTTTCTTATTACCGAAAAGTGCCCAAAAGGAACATTTGTGATAAACACCATTTTAAAACAACATTATGCATACTAACCAAGCTGATTTGAGAGGTGCTATGAGGGCCAGGAGCGACAACAAAACAACTTTTGCATATTCAAATCATTCGCCGCCACGATTAACCATGAATAATTAGCATGTGAAAGCTGTTTAGCATATTGAACTAGACTGACGTGCGCTACGTGCTCGAATCTCCTGGTACAGCTAAACTCGCTCGCAAGATGTATCATCATTTGTTTTTATGAACCTCGCTGCACGGTCTCCATGGGCAAAGCTAATTCAATGAACCATCAGGTCATTAGCACAGAGCAGAATAGCACGCTTATCTTAGTAAAAACTCATTACAGAACGTACCACCGTCTTTGTGCAATATCGTTTCCATTTAAAAAGGGTAATTTGACAGATAGAGATGTATGAAATGATTGCTTTTTGCAGGTGGTTTGCAATTGTTTGCTGTCATTGGTAATGAAAACAATAGTTTCATGCTCCACTTGCTAATCCGTGTCCCCCGGTAAACGCCTCATATATTACACCTCGCTGATACCAGCGGAGGTTTATGCAATGCAGATAAGCTTTTTGTGAAAGTGAGGATGTTTATGGATGATTAACAGCCTAATTAATCATGTGTAGACAAGACATCGTACATGCTCAATGCTTTGCGCCAGTGTAACACTTGCGTTTGACAGGCTAGTGTGAGAGCTCTGAATATTTTAAGTTAGTACAGGGTGTTTTTAAAATGAGCATGTTGATAAGAACCCATGTTTGAAGTGAGACATTTGCGATTCTAGCACAGAAATCTCTTGAGAATGAGGAACAGAGGTGCTGCGTTAGCTTCCCGAATTCATCTTGCACAGTTGTGTGAACAAATGACATAAATATGCTGCTGTTTGTGTGTTTCTGCGCTCATATTCTGCAGATGTACAGGGAGTCGGTGTGATTACAGTTTTCACTGGCCTTGCATTTGGCCTCTGTGTTCGATTCTTATTGATTTCAGACCTTTGACAAGTAGACATGTGTCCTTACAAATGATCCAGCTGGGGGGTTTGGGCGATATGAGCAACATGCTCCATTACATATGAGATGGCAAAAGCACTGAGAGAAAGCAATTCACTGAATAATAACGTCAGCTGCTTGCAAAGAGTGTCAAAATGATGCAAAAAATGATTTTCTAAAGCTATAAATAAAGTCAGTACTACTTCAGTCTTTCTGCCTCAAAAAATCGCATTTGGTTCAAGGTGTTACTGCTGTTTCTTTGTCATTATTTGTGAAATTTCGAAGCAATTTCTGAGTGAAAATAGTTTCAAAGCAAATCCCACACCATTTTTTTCAGTGTATTATACAAGAAAGCAGAACAAGATTTCACTTGATGGCTTATCTTTTTCTGTAATTTGACTAGACGGGGACCTTTACAAAAGTGACTGAAAAGCCTTGCTGGCTGTTCATTGTATTAAGGTTCAAAGATTGATAATAATTCATGCATACAGGATGTATATACATGTCTTTTTTAAAAAAAAAAAATAAAAAAAAATGGTACAGATATGTACTGTACCATTAAGATACTAATATGTACTAATTTGTATTTTTAAAATAGGGTAGAATGGGGCCTTCGATATTATTTTCCTCACAACCATTAGATGGCAGAAAAACATGGCGTAGCACTTTCCAAAATTTACTTTTCAAGATACACGTGCAAATTTGTCTGATCCTTTGCAGCGCAAAGTCGATTCTGTGTTTACTTGATCTAACATTTGATGTTTTTAAAAATGTTGTAGATTTAAGTAGCAAATGAGAATTGTTAAAAAAGAATATATCTTGAGACAAAGGTCTTCTTAATGATTTACAGTTTTGTTTAAGATCATTAAAACAACAGTTTTTAAATAACGAAAGAATATGTAAAAGTATGGTATTTGGGGTCAAAAGTGCCCCTGCTGTTGGGGCTAAAAGGCACAATAATTAACATGATAATTAATAGATGACTGACTTTTCCATTTGTTGACATAGTTAGATTCAAATGGTAAATATCATATATTATGTTGGGTGTCCATCTTAGAAATAATCAGTGTTGGGGAGTAACTAGTTACATGTAACGGAATTACGTAATTTAATTACAAAATAAATGTAAATTGTAATTAGTTACAGTTACTGAGAAAAAATGTGTAATTAAATTACAGTTACTTTTGAAAAATGCCAGTGATTACAAAGGGGATTACATCTGAATTTTTTCACACCTCCACCCCCACTTACAGATTTAATTGACTTCTTTTAAATTGCATTGACTGCTCTAAAATGAGACACCAATGTTTCAGGAGTTTAGGACACAGAATAGGACACATGCTTATTCGATAACTGTTTTATTTCCTATTTGGGTTTATGCATAACTTTATTTTTTAAGATAGTTTTTTTAGATAGCATTGTTAGATGCTAGTGTTTTCTGTCATAACTATTCAAACATTTGATTTCAAACCCAGTATCATAGCTATTAAACTATTTCTTGTTATGATTTCAAATCTGTATTTAACCTCTCAATGATCTCAAAGTAAATAAGAGCTGTTAAGTCTGAATTTGTGGCGTTGGTGCCAAAAGCCTTGTGGTTAGCGCGCCAACATTCAGTGCAACTCTGCTCACGGTGACCCGAGTTCGATTCCCATCTCAAGGCCCATTTGCTGATCCCACTCCCCTCTCTTCTCCCAGCTCTTTCCTGTCATCTCTCTACCGTCATATCACAATAAAAGGCACAAAAAGTAAAAAAACAAAAAAAAAAACTGAATTTGTGTGGCTGTGCCTGATAACAACTGGTAAAAGCTAATAACTCATTCAGGGCAACTTAAGTCAGTGCTATATTCTTGATAGTTTTTCTTGGCGTAAGCTTTGCATTTGGTTAGTTAATAAAATATTAAAGCTTAATTCAATATTATGTGGACAATTTCTTAATTCTGTCATCTTGGTATCGTGGACTCACTCTATTGTTTCATACAAACGCAGCTGCTGCCATTTTTTTATTTATTTTTTTTTTGTACACTGTAATGGAAAATAAGATAACTAACAAACTAGTACTACTACTTAATTATTTATGTGGTGAAATGTTGTGTAAGAAAACTGGTATGACTGCACTGTATCCCTAAAATGTCTAGTTTGAACTTGCCGTTTGCTAGCAACTGATTTCTTCATAGAAGCTTTGCGTTCAAATATTTCAACTCAGATCAGTGTTTCATGTCTAATAATTTTGACACAAAACATCTAAATAATCTATCAAGCAGCTGTGTAATAAGTGGGATAATGTACATCCAGCCAGTTGTTATCGCAAAATAAATATGTATATTATCCCTTACTTATTATAATCTTAATTCAAGTGCTAAAGGATTTTGAAAGTCTGACCGTAATCAGTGTTAAGTGTTACTGTAAGGTTAACTCTGCCTGGTTTAAATGTTTCAAAATGATTAACAGTTAAAAATATTAGAAATTTAGAAAAGTAATCAAAAAGTAATTAAAAGTAATAAGTTACATTACTTTAATAAAGTAATTGAAAAATTTCACTACTTATTACATTTTAAATCAAGTAACTTGTAATCTGTAACCCATTACATTTCCAAAGTAACCTTCCCAACACTGGAAAAAAACATGCTATTAATCATATCTTATAATAAAATATCAATTGTTGTTATTACTGTTACTATGGGATCTCCTTCAGTGCTTTCAGAATCTACTTTTTAAAATGATTTTATTTCTGTATTTTAAAATATATGTTTTATATTAACATATTTTAATGACAGTATATTCATTGCAAAATAAGCAAAAAATAGTACCAACTTTGCTAAAGTGATTCTAAGTATTAACTGAGACATTATTTTAAAAACATTATTTTAGCTTAAGTATTTGTATCCATACTGTGTGCCTTTTACCCCATGCTGGTGAACCTTTTACCCTGTGTGTTGGGTAAAAGGCCCCCCTTGCCACCTCATACATTTATAAGATTTTTAAACAAAATAAATGACTTGTATGATTTTTCGCACACAATCTGTTGCTCCATAAATGTTCAACAAACATATTTCGACAAACATGTATTTTTTTGAAATCATACACTCTGAGCACAGTGAAAAGCACATTTTTTCTTAGGATGTGATTTAACCCTGTTGTACCCTACTAATATGCACCTTTTGGGGGTAAACAAGGTACAAATGTGACATCTTTGTAGCTTTGACAGCAGTATGTATTATATACATTTTGTGGATAATGTATTTATTATTTCACTAAAATTCATATTATTTTGGAATATAAATATAAAAGGGATGGAGTGTAGCTTTAGATGTTGGTTTGTTTGTTTATAATCCAATAAAATCTTTCTATAAAACAATTATCAGTGCATCTGTTGTAAGTGTGTTTGTTTAATATTTTTTGATCAATTATATCCATCATGTGAGGTTTTTAAGTTTTGTGGATTTGAGACTAACTGATAGTGCTAGGGGTGCATGAGACCTAAGGTTGAAAAACATCTTACCCGTCCTGAGATGCTCTAAGAAAAAGAGCTCTAGCGTCCTCTGCTGGTCATGAGAGTTGAAAGCACCATTTCTGATATGCTGCTGACCTCTCTGGCCTATACTGAAAAAACAGACAATGTACAATGTATATATATATTACTATATATATTTTACTCATAACCTGAAGGTTACATATGTTTTGGGTTTGTTAAATATGTTGTTAAATATTTTTATCTAATCATATGTGTTAATAAATGTGTTTTTAATTTCGATGCAGGAATATTTTTTGATAATTAAAGGATGGCCCACTTTACCTGAAAAGAAACTTGTCTAAAGTACAAGATCTCAAAATGTTTATTGGTATATATCCTGCAAATAACGCTTTATATGAACTGTATTCAAATTGAAACATAATAGTTGGACCTTAAAGCTAACAAAAGTAATAAAGAAAAAAAGAACATATAAGTATCTAAATGTCTACATTTTTTACAAAAAGTGGCCCACTTTTTATAATATAATATAATATAATATAATGTATAATATAGTATAATAATAATATAATATAATATAATTGTCCAAAAAAAAAAAAGAAAGTTGTCCAAATTAAGTTCTTACTAATGCATATTATTAATCAAAAATTAAATTAGGATATATTTACTGTAGGAAATTTACAATCATGGAACATGATCTTTACTTAATATCCTATGATTTTTGGCATAAAAGAAAAATCGATCATTTCTTGTTTTGTTTTGGTTTGGTTCGGTTTTGGGTTTTTTATGTTGTTGTTGTTGTTGTTTGTTTTTGTTTTGTTTATTTGCTAAGCTGAAATGTCATACCTATATTTCCACTGGCAGGCCAACTGAGTCCAAACGAGTTTTGTGTTGATTTCTTGAACACCTCTGATTAAGTTGGCTTGAGAAAGCCAACTGACTGATATGCTATTTTCTTCTGAGACTAAATCTGTCGACACTAACTCCTCCTACAGCTTTAACTCTACAAACTCCAAATTCAGCCCAGATCTTCAGACTGATCTGACTCGAGTTGCTGTATCTTTTCTAACTGATCCTAAAAATGACAATTAAATCTGGGAAAAAATACTTACATAGACTTACATTGACGGAATGTTCAAATGAGCCAACACTTTTCAAATTCTAACTGTCAAAACTCCCAGAATCCTTTGAGCCTCAATCAAGCTTCCCTTCTATGTACTGTATTTCTAATCCATTTAAACTCATTCAAACTCATCTATCTATCTATCTATGCCTAGCCACCAGAATAATGCTAGTAACTTGCTAATCATGCTAGAAACATGCTAGTAATTGGTTAATCATGCTAGTAACTTGCTAATCATGCTAGAAACATGCTAGTAACTTGCTAATCATGCTAGAAACATGCTAGTAATTGGTTAATCATGCTAGTAACTTGCTAATCATGCTAGCAACATGCTAGTAACTTGCTAATCATGTTAGTAACATGCTTGTAACATGCTAGTAACTTGCCAGTCGTGCTAATAACATGCTAACGACATGCTAATCATGCTACAGTCATGCTAGCAACATGCTACTAACTTGCTAATCATGCTAACAACATGCTAGTAACTTGCTAATTATGTTAGCACCATGCTAGTAAAATGCTAGTAACTTGCTAATAATCCTATAAGCATGCTAACAACATGCTAGTACCTTGTTAATCATTATAACATAATGCTAGTCACGTTAATCATGTTAATAACATGCTAACAACATTCTATCTATCTATCTGTCTATCTATCTATCTATCTATCTATCTCTGACAGACTGTATTGCCTTCAAAACATCCAAACTTTAACCTTTTAAAACTACTTTAGAATTCAAACTGTTTCAGACTGAAAACCATCAAACTTAAAACTTTTTAAAATTTCTTAAACTTTTCAAACCCTATAAACTTTTCAAACTCTTTAAAACTTTCTGTTCCGGCTTTCTCAAGCCAACTTAAAGTTTGTCTTGACGAACTTTTTTATCTAGTTGACCACTGCGATACTCTCGTTTGACACGATGTAAATAAGAGATTCGTTTATACTTTCTGAGATGGCGAGGATCTGAAATGAGCGACAGCTTTTCAGTGATTATAAATGAAGCGTATTTGCGCGCTTTCTGAGTTACATAATCCATTTCAAGAAAAGTTTGTTTTTCATGCTGATAAAAATGACCAAAGGCCACATAACCTGTACATGCAAAAAACATGATATAACATAAATCTGCATCCCTCATTAAAACGCGGGATTCGCTTTTTAAATTGCGTTGACCTAGTGATAAAATAAAAATTGTCACTCCAAGTATAACTCAATTTTTTAAAAATACATCCATAAACAATATCCCCTATACATAATTGTTTCGCTGTTTAAATTTATATTAAACCCTATAAAATATGTTTAATGGCAGGTCGAAATTGTGACAACTTGTCTGTTTTCCTTGGACAAAGCTACAGCAATAAACCTACCTTGAGAAATATTCATTCAAATATTTAAAGTTGTCCAAATGAAGTTCCTAACAACGTATATTACTAATTAGAAATTAAGTTTTCATATATTTACAGTAAGAATTTTACAAAATATCTTCATGGAACATGATCTTTACTTAATTTCCTAATGATTTTTGCCTTAAAAGAAAAATCAATAATTTTGACCCATACAGTGTATTTTTGGCTATTGCTACAAATAAACCCCAGCGACTTAAGACTGGTTTTGTGGTCCAGGGACACATATAGCCAGTGGTGGACAGTAACGAAGTAGTTGTAATTCGTTACTGTACTTAAGTACATTTTTCAAGTATCTGTACTTTACTGGAGTAGTTTTATTTTGAGTAACTTTCATTTTTACTTCACTACATTCCAAAGCGTAATATCGTACTTTTTACTTTACTACATTTCATAAACTTATCGTTACTCCTTATAATATATCACGTGCTCTGAGACGCACAAGCGGTGTCTGATTCATGAACAAACTGATTCTTTTCAATGAACCTGTTAAACTGATTCCCCAATCGCACCAAACGATTCATTCACGAATTGGAATGATCCGATTGCAGCTGTTCTCGAATCGACAACTCATTGATTCAAGTGATCCGTTTAGAGCGAGTCTCCAGTCAAATGAATTCACAAGTAAAAACCGGGAGATCTTTTGTGCGCGCGACCGATGCTGCGAAAAGTAAGTTACCAAGGTCGAATTTTCGTATCAGAGATGGGGACTCGAGTTTGAGACTCGGACTCCAGTGCGACTTAAGTCGCACACACAGTGACTTCAGACTCGACTTGAGACTCGTCCTCGAAAGACTTCAGACTCGACTCGGACTCGAGCTGCGGGACTCGTGAACAATGTTTATTTTTAGGAAACAACTGATGAGCTCGCTGTTATTCAACTCCCTCCATTACCCATAACCTGCCCATGTAACACGCGACGTGTATCTGCTGCGCGGGCGCGGCCACATTTTTTTTTTTTTTTTATTTTAGGCGCGGCCGCCACACATGAGAGGACAACGAACAAACATGTCGACTGCTGTGCCATTCATCGTTAGCTTTGGATTTTAAAACTTCAAACAAGACGGCCCAAACAGAAGAAGTGCTCAATGCAAAATATGTGATATGAGGATAAAAGATTCAGTATAGACAGCGTCATTGATTATAATAGAGCTTTGTGATATCGCGAACTAAGCTTTTACTAATTTTAAGGGAGTTTGTAAATGAGATACTGATTTAATACAGCAGTTAAATAAACAAGATGTTATTATTAAGTGACTTTCATTGTCTGACTGTAACACTGTTGCCTGATTTTGCTCTATTTCGTCGTCAGAAGTAGTCTGAAACAAGTCACAACTGAGCCGCTGCGCATCTCCATTCAAACACAGCGGTGTTTCGTTTATGAATGAACTCGTTTTTAAAACGAATCTAGTGAAATGATTCAATTTCCCATTCATAAAGACAGTCACTCTTTATTCCTAAATGAAGCAGCAGTTCGAACGAATCAAATGAATGATATGATTCAGTAATTAAATCAGTCTCTTGCCGCCACCTGCTGGCAGTTATTTAAATCATTTAACATTTCTGTATTAAAACAATTTGATTTAAAACATTAATCTCAACAATGAATTTAGGAATATGATTGCACTTCTGCCACCTCTGAGCCTCATTAAACATATGAAAAGGTAAAAACAAAAGTTAAATTCCCTTGTAAATCACTTTAAGGAGTCAAATATCACCTCATAATGGGAAGGCAAATTTTTTTATCAGATTTTTGGATTATTGTTTAGAATGTGCTCCTAAAATTTTGATTGTGCTACTATTTTTTTAAATTAGGAGCACAATGTGATGTTTGACCATATTTGGTCTTTCTTAATTTTTGGTCTGTACTGTACTGTGTGTTCATGCTACAAGGCAAAATACAGATATTAACTTAAAAGTAAAGCATTCTTGGTGTTTTTGTCATGTTGCAATAGCCTGTTTACACTGATTATATACCAAAATCAAAGCTGATACTGTATGCTAATAGATAAAGGAGTCATTATAACATATTACATGCTTTGAGTTCCTTATATATAGCTATGCAGTGTTGGATGGGTCGCTGTACGTGATGCAACACTTATTATAACCAGAGACTTAATATAATAAAGAGACTTGAGACTTGACTTGGACTCTAGCTCAGGTACTTGAGACTTGACTTGGACTCTAGCTCAGAGACTTGTGAGCATCTCTGTTTCGTATTAATTATTATAACTGAAAATCATATTTAGGTCAAAGCTGTCCGTTGTTTGTGAATTACATCTGCTGTAAAAGGTGATCTGTTTAAGCGCACTGAAATGCTTGAATTCAGACACATCAAAAACGAAAAATTGTAATAACAGCTTAAATAAAATAACTCATGCACGTTCATATTCCTCGCTGATGTAACGTTAGCAGTTTTATTAAAATGCTAGCCCTACGTGACGTCTGTTTATATATTGTTTTGCAACAGTATAAATGTTTATATTGTTTGGATCAGCTAGAGTAGACAGATATAATGTTTATTTAACTATACTGAAAATAAGTAAAGACAGTTAGCTGATGCTAACTGTCTAGCTGCTTGCTGGTGCTAAGTTGAGATCATTTTTAGATATAAAGTCCACATATTTTTATTCAACCACCTAGATAGATTACATCCGAGGGAAAAAGAAAGGATGTGATGTTCAGATCATGGTAACTACAGTAATTATCAAAGGAAAGGAAATAATCATTATGTAAATATTTCCTTAAAATGTTCTCCCTAACTTTAGGCCTTATTCTCATGTCATATATAACCGTGACGTTATGCAAAACAAGCTTTAAAACACTTTTTTTTCTTACTGTTGAAAATATGATTGTCAAATCTGTTTTGTCTCGGTACATTGCAGTGTAAGCTACACATTGAATATTACTATATCACTTTCGTCAACATAGTCCATATCAACAACAAAAATGTATTTTTTGGGAAAATCCCAGGTTTTTTGAGCAGTAGGATTATAAAAACAAATATGTGCTAATATAAAATTCAATTAAGTAGCCTATTTAAAATTGCAAAATTAATCTATCAGTACTTTTTTACTTAAGTACATAAAAAATCGGGTACTTTTGTACTTTCACTCGAGTAAAATTGAAAGAGGAGCACTTTTACTTTTACTGGAGTAATATTTTATTATACGTATCTGTACTTTTACTCAAGTACTCAACTTGTGTACTTCGTCCACCACTGCATATAGCCTTATTACTATGGGTTATATGTTTATTAATTGTTGGATGTTGGACGCTTTATTTATTTTCAAGCTGTAATTTGATTTTTGAAGATTGGAGTAATGGTAAAGTTTCACCCATTTACGTTTTTTCCCTTTATTTTTTATCAATAATTTTAAATACCAATTTAAACCTTAAACCTGCAGCTCCGTGCTTTTCATTGGACAGTAGCTGCTGATCATCTGTTTTGCTCTGTACCGGAAGCGCTGCTCTGACATCACTGGGAAACTTAGCTGGGCGATCAGAAAACAAACATACTGAAACGTAATCGTATTAATCATCACTACTGTCAACAGAGTGACTGTTGTCATCCGACTGAAGCAGGCTTCTTTAAACCGTCTGATCATTTCCGGTAAGTGCAGCGACAGCTGAAGTGTTGTTGATATATCACACAACATCATGCACAAACTCACAACATCTACTGTAGTGCACGTTTATGTAACGACTGCACACTGCTGTCAGCTAAATAAATTACACTCAGCCTTTCGCATCGTTTTTAATATCGTATTAATTATTTGTGGTTTCTGCTAATATCAGTTTTTAGTGGAATAAACACAGGCCAAAACAGCTAAATGATGTTTACATTAAGACATGCTGTCAATCATAGTTTGTCTTTCTTTTTTAAGTACAAACAAATTTATAAGTAACATATGTTTGACCTAGTTCTTGTTTCTCAGTGGTTATAAAATGTGATTGACAGGACTTGTAAATCAACCTGTAAATCAAAGTGTAGCTTCTTTCTGTGTGAAATAGTCTTGTCATGTTTACTTTCTATAGTGATTAATAACAATTGATGACTCGCACAGGTTGAGTAAAGCTGTCAGGTTTTATGTGCATTTACTAATTTCTCTCCTTGTTCTTTTGTTTAGCTGCAGTGTGGAGCTTCACACAAAAAATGTGAGCAGGTTAACTTTCAGTTTGCATTTCTATATCAAGATGGCTGATGATTCGGTCTCCTGCACGGCTGGAGCGCGAGGAGCCGTTCACTCCGCTCAGCCCTGTGCCAAGCAGAAATACCGCAGTAATGCCCATTCACAGGGACTGTTAGATGGGCTCCTGATGCTGCGACAAGGAGGGATTCTGTTTGATGTGGTGCTCTTGGTGGAAGGAAAAGCCATTCAGGCACACCGCATTCTCTTAGCGGCCTCATGTGACTATTTCAGGTATGTCTGACACTCCTGAAATGTTTAGGGATGATACGATTTTTTAAATGTTTTAAAAGAAGTCTCTAATGCTCAAGACAACATTTATTTAATTAAAAATATAGTTAGAACAGTAATATTCAGAAATATTATTACAACTGTTTTCTATTTTAATATATTTTTGAAATGTAATTTATTCCTGTGATGCAAAGCTGAATTTTCAGTATCATTATTCCAGTCTTCAGTTTCACATGATCCATCAGAAATTATTTTGATTTGCTGCTCAAGAAACATTAATCAATGTTGAAAACATTGTTGCTGCTTAATATTTTTATGAAATCTATTATACATTTTTTGATTGCATGAATATAAAGTTCAAAAGATTTTTTATTTAATTTATAATTATTATAAAATTATATTATATTTAATTTATATTTAATATATTTTTAAAATATATATATTTTTTCATTATTATTGTCTTTACTGTCACTTATAATCAGTTCGATGCACCCATGCTGAATAAAAAAAAAAATATTTTTTTTTAATTAATACTTTTTTTTTCAAGTTCAACTAAAAAAATGTATTTGGGGCCCATTTTTATTTATTTATTGGGGTCAATGATACATAGAAGGATCCATGAAAAAAAATAAAATTAAATAAATAAATAAATCCATGGTAAAGGGGACAAATTCAGATTTAGAAACGAATTCAGATTTATAATCATTTTTATTTTAAATATATCGTTTTTGTCATGTGTTTAAGTCATTGTATGTGTGAATTGCATTTGTGAATAAACTAAAAATTAATTAATAGGAATGACCTATGTATCACCAACGATTACTGAGAAATGTGTACACTACTAGTCAAATGTTTTTGAACTGATCAAAGATCAATTTATTGGTAACACCTTACAATAAGGTTTCATTAGTTCATTAGTGGTAGTTAATGTATTATCTTACATGAATGAAGAATGAACAATACATTTATTACACTATTTATTAATCTTTGTAAAATACAGTCAGTTATTGTTCGTTAGTTGTTAGTTCACAGTGATTAACTAATGTTAACAAGCACAACTTGTGATTTTAATAATGCATTAGTAAATATTAAAATTAGCATTAACTAAGATTAATAAATGCTGGAGAATTATTTTTTTATTCTTAGTTCATGTTAACCAATGTAGTTAACTAATGAAGATTATTGTAAAGTGATACTGATTTATTATATGTGAATTTCAAAAGATTAAGCTACTGTACATGATTATTGTTTCTTTTCTCTGTGTTTAGGGGTATGTTTGCCGGCGGTTTGCGAGAGATGCAGCAAACTGAGATCCCCGTCCATGGAGTCACATACACAGCAATGACCAAACTCCTGGACTTCATCTACACCTCTGAGCTGGAGCTGGACCTGGACACGGTACAGGAAGTGCTGTGTGCAGCCACTCTGTTGCAGGTCCAAGATGTGATCGGCTTCTGCTGCGACTTCCTGTTCTCCTGGCTGGATGATGACAACATCCTAGAGGTGGAAAAGCTAGCCGACATCTACGGGCTGAACCAGCTCGGGGAAAAAATTCGCTCATATCTGCTCAAGAACATCCAGACCTTCTCACGTACGCCGGTGTATCGAAAGCTTCCTCCGGTAAAGATCTTGAGCGTCCTTTCCAGCAACGATCTGGAGGTGAACTCAGAGAATGAGGTGTTTGAAGCAGCCCTGCACTACCATTACACTCCTGAACAGGTGGAGAAGGATGAGGTTTGCTTACAGGTGAGAAACAAATGGGTTCTCACAGGATATAACACAGCCCTGCATCTTGAAAAAAAAAATGGTAACACTTTACACGTTTATTGAGGTTCATTAGTTAACTACATTAGTTAACATGAACTAAGAATGAACGATACTTCTACAGTATTTCTTAATCTTATTAAATGTTAATTTCAGCATTTACTAATGCATTATTAAAATCAAAAGTTGTGCTTGTTAACAATGGTTAATGCACTGTGAACCAACATGAAATAACAATGAACGACTGTATTTTTATTAAATAGCATTAACAAAGATTAATAAATGCTGTAATAAATGTATTGTTCATTCATGTTAGTTAATACATTAACTAACATTAACTAATGAAACCTTATTGTAAAGTGTTACCAAAAAATTAATGCTGATTTGCGAAAGGCCTCATATTTCCTAATTTAAAGGTGCTGAAAAAAAAAATCAATAAAAACTTTCCCACATATCTTCTAATTGTACAAATGATATACTATATATATATATATATATATCTTTTTTTTTTCTTTTAGTTAATATTTTAGGAATTTTGTTGTGTTTTTGACATTTTTTTTTGTAGGTTTTTTAATGTCTATAGGTTTTATTAAGTTACTTTAGTACATCAAGTTAAACTACATCAAAATAAGAAATGTTATTAAAGGTTTTTATATTTAATTTTATATCCTTTACCTATATCCCGAAGTCCCCAGCTTAAATTTTTGATTTTGCTAATATTTTTTCCTGAAGAACGATAGACATGTATAGTGATGCAAGCCAAATATTAAATGTCATGGATGAATATTTACTGAGTAATCCGCTATTTTGTACAGGGAGGTCAAAATGGCAGTTTTCACCTGAGCTTCAGTGTCAAATTACAGGGGGGTCAAATGACTTCAGAAAGATGGCAGCATCATAATGTTATTTTTAGACAGAGATTGGTAGGCCTGTTGGTAAAATCGTTTGACTTTAGCAATCTTTGTTGCATTATTTGCCAATGGTGACCATTCAAAAATGGGGAAGCAGCACTCTTCAGGTTTTTGAAAGCACTTTTTAACTTGGCATGCCTGTAACTCAAGAAGTATTAAAGATATCTGCCTTTGTAGATATTGGGTCTTTACAAACTTTCCTTTTTGCATCTTTATTTTTAAGGCCCTATATGGTTCGCTTCCAGAGATGTTGGAATTTTAGGAGTAAAAAAACTAAATATGGGTCAGTTTGCAAAAATATGATATTTCTTTTCTTTTAAAGAGGTATGTCTAAAGAACAAATAGTGTTAAAACTAGAGATGTATCTTGTTTCCTTCTGTCAAAACTGTCTGTCGACTACATGTCTGTCTTTCTTTAGAAAAAATATTAGCAAAAACAAAAATTCAAGCCGGGGAAGTTTTTGAAATTTGCTTGATTTGACAGGTAATCCCTTTTAGTTTCAGTTTTAGTTTTAGTTACCTAAAATAACCCTGGTATGTATCAGCTTTAATCAAAATAACAAAAGCTGTCAAATGTCAAAAGTTTTGTTTTACTGACTATTTATGTAGCTTTTATCTGTGTAACTGAAAGTGTATATTTTAGATGTTGGTTACTATTTTAAAGTTTTTACTCTTTTTAGTAATCTTTTACGTGTTTTGATTTTTACTTAACTCTAGCAGTTACTTTTCTAGAAACAGGTATACAAAGTCTTTCAATTAATATGAGGTTATAAAACAGCACGTCTAATAATTATACTATAATTGGAGGAGGGGAATTACTTCTTTTGTTGTTGTTGTTGTTGTTGTTTCAAAAAAACATGGCTATTACATCAGTTTATTTACTAAACATGTGAGAGATCAACAACCACTTTGTGACATAATTTATATATTTATTTATTTATTTATTTATTTATGTGGATCAGTGATACATAGAGGTGTCCATGATAAAGCAGAAGTGTTTTAAAATAATTTTAGATAAATCCAGAATTAGATTTCGATTTTTTTATGAAGGTTTTTTACATTATATAATGCATGTATCAGCTTTAATGCATCAAAATAATTCATCAAAATTTAATGTCAGAAAGACATTCAATTTTTTCCCACAAAACTGTAATTTTCTGTCACTAATTTAATGAAAGACACACAGATGTAGCAAAAAACATCTGGAAATCAGATGTGACATGTGAAAATCAGATTAAACATGTAGTTGTGACCGGCTCAGAGAAAGAGAGGAATCTTGTCTTTGTGTTCTTCTTCAGATTATAAATGTTTTTGTCAAAAGCAAAGATGCTAGAAAATGAATCATATTTTGTGAGGGAATGTGATGCCCTTGAGCCAAACAGGCACTATTTTTAGAATCAGATCACCAAAATTTGTATGTAACAAGTATTAGATTTCATTCAGTAAATATAATTGGATATTGGATATAATTAGTGATATCTATGACTAATCTAATCAACTTTTCTTTCAGGATTCGTTGCAGATGTTGGAAGCAGTGCGGTTCTGTCTGATGGAGAAGCATGTGTTGCAGCGCTTGCACAGCCGGTTAAAACAATGTCCATTGCGGGAATCGGTGGCCGCCGCTCTGCGTTACCACAGTCAGGAGCTTTGGCAGCCGGTGATGCAAACCCCACTCACTCAGCCTCGCTGCAGCTCCCAGTGCATTGTGGGATTTGGTGGCATGTATTCATCCAGCGCGCTGGTGGACAATGAAGAGCGCTTCCAGGTGTTCCACCCCTCCTGGGGCGAGTGGCGTAGTCTGTCTGCAGATCGCGCTCCTCGCATGTCCAACATGGGCATCGCGGTGCTCAATAACTTTGTGTACTTGATTGGTGGAGACAAAAACACCAGCGGCTTCCGTGCTGAAGCTCGATGCTGGAGGTAAGTGATGTTGAATATTGATTTTCATTATGTTTTTTTTAACAGATGATGAAGTGCAACTATGAACCTAGAACAATTGTTAGAAAGACAGTGTTTGTATACTAACTGTTTTATACATGTTACACTGTAGAAGAAAATGATGAATTTACCACCTTTACCAAATTTCTCATTTTATTAGATTTTGATTCCTATTATTTACTACTTTATATACTTTCATTTTTATTCCTGCGGTAGAAAGCTGAATTTTCAGCATCATTACCTCAGTCTTCAGTGTCTCATGGTCCTTCTAATATTCTGATTTGCTACTTAAGCAAGAAACATTTATTATTACAGCGTGACTGGCTTTACATTATTCAGGTTATCAGATCAGAGCTTCAGCTTGGCCACTGTAGGACATTCACTTAGGATTTTAAATCCTCCCATATGGCCTTGTGTTTGGGATTATTGGATTTGTATTATATCCAAATCAGAGACCAATATAATCCAATGGCTGCTGATGGGATTATTGGACTTGTTGTTTATCCAAATATTAGATCAGTGTAATTGCATTTTGAAAGTTTTAATAGTTACAAAAATAGTTACAATAAAATAGTTACAAATGCTTGGTTAAAGGTTAAAAAACAGTCTAGATCTTCAAAACTGGACCTCTTGTTTGCATATGATAATCTAAACTATATATCATAGCTGTTTTACTTTAGTCATTTAGCAGCTGGTTTTATCGATGAATGCACAGGCAAGTTTGTCATACAAGAGCCGAAAATACAGTATCGCAATGCAAAGTTACAAAAGTTACTTCAAGTAGATGAGGAAAGTAAAAGAGAGAACAGGAAACTTTTTCTTTAAGAAAGTTCCTTTGATTGTTGTTGTAGCTTTAGTTACGTTTTAGTAATAAAATTACTGATCGAATAGATGTAGCTTTTTGTCTCAATTAACCACAAAATATTTGCTCATCACTATCATTTGTTTTGAGTATTTATCTCTCTTCACAGTGGTATGCAGAGCTCTTGATCAGTGTTGTTATTATTAAATAAAACTAAAAAAATGTGTTTGTTACTTAAAAAGCTGAAATAAAATAGTTATAAAAAAAAGTAATAAAAAGTTGACAGACTAAAATTACTAAACCTGGAAAAAAGCTCAATAGAAAAGTTAATAAATAAACTAAAATACACTTTAAAAAAAAGTTAAAATAGAAGGTACTATGTACGTATATACTATGATAGTATGTAAACAACACTAAAATAACAGCTGTTGATATGGTTATTTCACTCCATCCTCAGCTAGTGAACGTGATCTTCGCTGTGGCTTGCCTCACAACTCACAATAAAGAGTTTGAGGGAGGAGCTTTGAAGGAAACCCTGTTCTATGTTGTGTTTCTTTGATTTGGTGACCACTTCCTGTTGTGCCAACAGTGCACACTAGTGTGTCCAAATACCTGTTGGTTTGCATTTCTGTATTGCATGCTAACTGTAGTATTTTTTTTTACAGATTTACATATTTATGACATGTTTTAACTGAAGGTTTCTTAAAATGCTGTTTGTTTTAATTATTCACATGGGATAAAAAAGATAGAATTGTGAGTTTATATCTCACAGTTCTGACTTTTTTTTTTCTTTAAATTCTGACTTTCTAAAACTGTAGTCAGAAATGCATGATATAAACTCACAATTGTGAGCTATAAAGAATTAAATAATTAAAATTATACTTATAACCCAATTTGAGAAAAAAGTTAGAATTGTGAGTTTATATGTGTAATACTGACTTTATGTCACACAGTTCTGACTTTATAACTTGAAATTGAGTTTGTATCATGCAGTTCTGAGAAAAGACAGAATGCAAGTTTGTATGATGCAATTCTGAGGAAAAAAAGTTAGAATTGTGAGTTTATATTATGAAATTCTGACTTTAATACTCAAGAAAGTCAGAATTGCGAGAAAAAAGTCAGAATTCGCAATAAACTCGTAATAGTAAGAAAAGGTCTCACAATATCTCACAGTTCTGACTTTATTTCTCAGAACTGTCAGCTTATATTGCAATTATGAGAAAAAAGTTAGAATTGTGAGTTTATATGTTGTAATACTCACTTTATATCACACAATTCTGACTTTATAACTTGAAATTGAGTTTATATCTCACAATTCTGAGAAAAAAAGTTAGAATTACGAGTTTGTATCACACGCTTTTGAGAAGAAAGACAGAAGTGCAAGTTTGTATGATGTAATTCCGAAAAAAACGTTAGAGTTGTGAGTTTATATCTCACAATTCTGACTTTATAACTCGCAATTGCAAGTTTATATCATGCAATTCTTTATATCTCAGAAAGTCAGAGTTCGTATCACACAATTCTGAGAAAAAAGTTTGATTTGTGAATTTATATTATGAAATTCTGAAAAAACGTTAGAATTGTGTTTATATGTCACAATTCTGACTTTATAACTCGCAATTGTATAAATGTATGATGCAATTCTGAGGAAAAAAGTTAGATTTGTGAGTTTTTATTGTGCAATTCTGACTTTATTTCTCAGAAAGTCAGAATTTCGAGATATAAACTCACAATTGCGAGAAAAGGTCTTGCAATATCTCGCAATTCTGACTTTTTTATATCTTGTAATACTGACTTCATATCACACAATTCTGACTTTATAACTTGAAATTGAGTTTATATCTCACAATTCTAGCTTTATAACTCACAATTGCAAGTTTATATCATGCAATTCTTTGTATCTTAGAAAGTCAGAGTTTTATGATGCAGTTCTGAGGAAAAAAAGTTTTGTGAGAAAAGAATTGTAAGTTTATATTATGCAGCTGCAAAAAAAAAAGTCTCGCAATATCTCACAATTCTGACTATTTCTCGCAATTGTGAGTTTATATCAGAGCATGAGATACAGAGATCTGTTGGAAGGTTGTTGTACCAGCTGTTTACTGCCTGTATAAATGAAATGTAAAATGTATAAATAATGTTAAATTAATGTTAATGTATAAATAAAATAGAGTG
The DNA here is from genome assembly GCF_022985175.1 of Labeo rohita. Lineage (NCBI taxonomy): Eukaryota > Metazoa > Chordata > Actinopteri > Cypriniformes > Cyprinidae > Labeo > Labeo rohita. The sequence goes on from NC_066876.1 coordinate 6,335,947, forward strand.
CATTATTAGATTTAATTAATGTATAAATGAATTAGATTAACACTTCTGTACCTTTATTAAAAGCAGTAGTCAGACACACTTAGTCAACACACTTGAAATAAAGAAATATCCTAGACATAAATGCTGAACTGTTAAGAATTGAATAGATGTTGTTTGTGTTGTAAATAATGGTCTGTTCATGAACTGCTGGATGAGTTATGTCAGTTAGGTTGAGACAGAGCAGCATTTCAATAAGGTCTATTGTTTTGAATAGAGAGAATCTCAGTGGATATTATCCTTCAGTTTGTCCTATATTAATTTAGCACAAACAGGCAAAACAGACATTATTTGTAGTGATGCATCAAATGTAATTCTGTATAGCTGAGCTTCTATTTAAAATACAACAATTAAAAAAATAGTAATCGAGAAAAAAAATAGAGAAACTTTCACAGACAATATTAAAAGTCTTTTCAATAACATACTGCTAAAAATCAGGACAATATTACACACACTACAATATTTTCATACTACATTTTTGGTCCGTCTCAATTTATTTATTTATTTTTTTTTTTTTTTTTAACATTATTTATTAAATTTATTCCATTGTCTTCTCATTAAGATATGACCCCCGCCACAACACCTGGTGTACTATCGAGCCTCTACGGCAGCAGCATGCAGATCATTGCGTCTGTGTGGTTGATAAATATATCTACGCCATTGGAGGACGAGACTACACCAATGAGCTGGACTGTGTGGAGCGCTACAACCCACAAACCAACACCTGGGAATACGTGGCACCGCTGAAAAGAGAGGTGAACGCTTATGGATAAACTGTTATTATAGACTTTTAGATTGAAATCCATTGTAGCTGATTGTGAACTACATTGTCTATCCAGCTGATTCATGGTGCTTATCAGTGCAATTCAGACACTTCACAATTGGCTTTCCTGTTAATGTACAACATCAGTTACAAACTGCATTGTAGATGTAATATTATAAATATTTCTAGCTCTCATATAATCGAGCAGCGCATCAGGCAGGTTACATGAATCAGAGGCAGTAAGCTGATTCATGGTGCTTATCAGTGCAGTTCAGACACTTCACAATTGACTTTCCATGTTAATGTACAACATCTATGAAAGCCCGTTTCCACCACTGAATTAAAAAAAAAATGCAACTTTTTATCTCACAATTTTGACTTTTTCCCTCGCAATTGCAAGTTTACATTTTGCAATTCTGACTTTTTTTCTCAGAATTGTTAGAAATAATTGAGAAATATAAACTCTCAATTCTGAAAACATATTGGTATTTTTTCCCCCTCAAAACTGGACTTTATAACTTGCGATTGCACGTTTATATTTCACAATTTCACAAAAAAAAGTCAGAATTGCGAGATATAAGATATAAAGTTTATATCTTGCAGTTCTGACTTTATAACTCAATTGCGAATTTATATCTCAAAATTTTGAGAAAAAAAGTCTGAATTTTAGTTTATTTCTTGCAATTCTGACTTTATAACTGGCAATTTCGCGTTTGTATTACCCAATTCTGACTTTATTTCTCAGAAAGTCAGACTTAGGAGATATATAAATTCGCAGTTTCAAGAAAAATCTTGTACATATCTCGTAATTCTGACTTTATAACTCACAGTTGTGTTAATATCTCACAATTCTGACTTTATAACAAGAAACTGCGAGCTTATATTACGCAATTCTGACTTTATTTCCCGCAATTGTGAGTTTATATCGCACAATTCTGACTTTCTCGCAATTCCGACTTTATATCATGCAATTCTGACTTTATTTCTTGCAATTGCAATTTTATTTTAAGCAATACTGACTTTATTTCCCACAAATGAGTTTATATCACGCAATTCTGACTTTATTTCTCGCAATTTCAACTTTATTTCGAGCAATTCTGACTTTATTTCTTATAATTACAAGTTTATATCTTACAGTTCTGAGAAAAAAGTCAGAATTGCCAGATATAAACTCTCACTTCCAAGATAAATCTCGTGACATTTTGCAGTTCTGACTTTATTTCTCGCAATTGTGAGTTTATGTCACAATTCTGAGACAAAATAACAATAACCGCAATAACCTTTTTTTTTATTTCTTTATTCTTTGGTGTAAACAGATTTAAACTCAAGAAATGTCTTTACTGTCACTTTTAATTATTTAATGCATCCTTGCTGAACGAAAATGTTAATTTCCTTTCCTTTTTTTTTACTTACCCCCAAACATTTGAATGGCAGTTATCACAATTTTTGAAGGGTCATGTGACACTGAAGACTGGAGTAATGATCCTGAAAATTCACCTTATCATCACAGGAATAAATTGCATTTTAAAATATATTTCAACAAAAAAATGTTATTTTAAATCATAAAAATATTTCACAGTATTACTGTTTTTACTGTATTTTTGATCAAATAAATGCAGCCTTGGTGAGCAGAAGAAATCTCAGTTATTCCAAACTTTTGACCAGTCCTGTAATTTGCTAACGGTATTTACTAAAGAACTACAACTACCACAAGAATGTGACATGGGGTTATAAACCCTCGATTTAATGTGCATAACATGTGTTTACACTCTGACATGCCTGTGTCTGCAGGTATATGCCCACGCCGGAGCAGTGATTGACGGGAAGATCTATATAGCATGTGGTCGGCGGGGAATGGCTTATCTAAAAGAGACCTACTGTTACGATCCCAGCGGCAATCACTGGAGCATGTGTGCCGAGGGCCCGGTGGAGCGCGCCTGGCACGGCATGGCAGCACTTAACGGTCGCGCTTACGTCATTGGAGGCAGCAACGATGGTTGTGGTTACCGGCGAGACGTCCTCAAGGTACTAAACTTTTGAGATACCTGCACCACTGCTTTACAGTTAACACTGCATGTTTTTGACACCAGTTTTAACACGGTGTAAAAAAATGTGCAAATTAATAGATAATTCATTCATTCATAAAATAAAAGCAAGACTAGTGAGCTGCCAGCCAAGACAGCATCATAGGCTTCACTCCTGTGGTAAAGGCTTTGCCAAAAATCAACATGCGTCAAGGTCTGTACGTCTTTTAAAATATCACACAAAAACAAACAAATAACAAACAGAAATTTACCCATTTATGACAAGGCAAGGTTAGTTTGGGTTGTAAAATGTCATGTTGTGTGACTCCTCAAAAACTTACATGGACGGTTCACCCAAAAATGAAAATTCTGTCATGAATTACTCACCATCATGTCATTCCAAACACGTAAGAACGAAGGTTCATCTTTAAAACACACATTAAGATATTTTTGGTGAAATCTGAGAACTTTCTGACCCTGCAGAGACGCAATTACCATGTTCAAGGCCCAGAAAGGTAGTATGGACATCGATAAAATCAATAAAATAACTGTTTTCTAATGTAATATATTTTAAAATGTAAATAAAATAGAACTTTTTAAACATTTTTAAATGTCTTTGTCACATTTGACCAAAATAAGGAGTTCTTGCCAAATGAAAATATATTTTTTTTTTTTTTCTTTTTTTTTTTTTTAAATCTTGCTGACCAAGGCTGCATTTATTTGTTCAAAAATACAACAAAAACAGTAAAATTCAGAAATAGTAATGAAAAAAGACATATTTGTAACACTTTGTGCATGTCTTTATTGTCACGTTTGACCAATACAAGGGGTCCTTGCCGAATAAAAGTATTAATATCTTTTAAAAAAAAATCTTGCTGACCAAAGCTGCATTTATTTGTTCTAAAATACAATAAAAACAGTAACATTTTTAAATATTATTATAATTTTGAATATAACAGTTTTCAGTTTGTTTAAAAATACAATAAAATCAGTAAAATTTTGAAATATATTTAGAAATAAAGGCATTCTATTTTAATATATTTTAAAATGTAACTAAAATAGAAACATTTGTAACATTTGGTAAATATCCTGTTTTGTCTGTTTTAAAAATCTTGCTGACCAAGGCTGCATTTATTTGTTTAAAACTACAATAAAAACAGTAAAATTGTAAAATAGTATTATAATTTAAAAATAACTTTAACATTGCATTTAAACTTTTCTTGAAAACATACAATAAATTTCTAAGAAATCTGAAACATTTCTAAATTCTAAAAGATTTCTCCTGTTTTGTGATCCACTAAAATTTGTCATTTAAGATTAAAAAAGAAACAGGAAATAAGGAAACAGGCCAATCTAATTACATTTTTACATTTATTAATGTATTTGACTCTACTGTCATATGCTTCATGTGAGGTTGGATCGTTCTGTGTGTGGCTCGCTTGCCTATTAACAGTGTTGTTGTTAAGAGACTTCATTGTTGTTAGCATGCTTCCTTTAAAGTAAGCTGTCTATGTAGACAGTAGACAACAAAGTAGCTCACTATGTTTTAAACCAGAGCCAGTGACTGAACTAAAGATCTGTCTGTCTTTATAGGTTGCTTGCTATAACCCAATAGCAGATGTGTGGTCTGTGGTGAGCCCGTTGCCTGCTGGACATGGAGAGCCAGGCATGGCCGTCTTGGATGGGTGCATCTACATCCTGGGTGGAAGGTCGCATGATAAGGGCAGTAGAATGAAGTACGTTCATATTTATTACGCGGAGGAGGACCGATGGGAGAACGGGACAGCCCTCGAGGACCGCGTATCTGGGCTTTCAGCATGTGTCCTGCTTTTGCCACGAGCATCCATGGCCCAGGCGCGCAGCTGGGAGCAAAGGGCTAAAGCATCATGGGAAGAGGTGGACTGGGATGACTCGGACAACTCCAGCGAGGACTGAAGGTTGGGCGCAAAAATGCAAAGTGAGGGAATTGTTCTTTATTAAATTAAGGACTTGTATGAAATTCCATAATTCTTTACTAGTTGAGTTTTGGGGCGTTTTAATTTGATTTTTTTTTTTAGTATGTGTAACCAGTCTTTGTTGTGCCTGTCTGTAAAGTAAGCTGAAAGTGTTCTGGATTAGATAATCTCCAAATCAAAATCCAAATTTTTTTTTTTTTTTGTTTTTTTTTTGTGGGTTAATTTTACTGACTCTTTTAGGTTGTAGTGCCATTTTAGTCATGCTAACATTTCTCTTATTGTTTTACGTCCAAAACTGTTTGATATGCTAACACTGTACATGCACTTTACAAATACAGTTTGATTTTGTTTATAATGATGGTGCCTTTATTTTACAGATGTGTTTTGGTAAGTCCAATGCCTTTTTATTAATAGATTTGAATTAAGTGCAATAACAATATTCAAAAGAGTAAAAGAAAATAGTGAAGACGTGGATGCTGTAGTGCAGGGGTCGGCAACCTTACGCACATGTACTACGAATAGCAAAATAAGTAAATATTACCACTAGAGTTGATCATATGTGTTGTAACAGCAGTAATATTGCAAAATGTTATTACATTGTGAAAGCTTTCTATTTGAATATATTTTAAAATATAATTTCAGCATCATTACTTCAGTTTTCAGTGTCACATGATCCTTCAGAAGTCATTCTAATGTGCTGATTTGCTGCTCCAGAAACATTTCTGATTATTATAAATGCTGAAAACAGTTGTGCTGCTTAATATTTAAAAAAAAAAAGTTTCAAAGGTTTGGGGTAAGTAAGATAAAAAAAATGAAAGTATATTTTTGTTAATGAGGCACAAAATTAATCTATCAAAAGTGACAGTTAGGACATTTATAATGTAACAATTTATTTCTATTTCAAATAAATCATGTTCTTTTGAGTTTTTCAAAGTTAAGTTTTTTTTTTTTCCTAGGTTTATTGTTTTGTTATTATACTCTCTGTATAATAACAAAAACATTTATTTCTTTTTAATCCAGTGAAGGCATTTAACATTTATTTATTTTTAATCAAATGAAATTTAAACCCTGTTATTTTTTGGCAAACAAACAGAGGTTTACTGGTAAAATTAATACATGGAAGAAAATTTGTGTGAATATTCTTTTAAAAAAGTTTTAATAATAATTGTAGATTTTTTTTTCTATGATTAAGTGGTTAATCTGTTTGTAATATTTATTTTTATGCTTTAATTGTTTTATTTAAATCGGCCAGAAATAGAAATATATAAAGACGTACATTATACTGTACAAACGTAATACAAAGGTAATATATTTGTGACCCAGGACCACAAAACCAGTCATAAGAGTCAATTTTTGAAACTGAGCTTTATACATCATCTGAAAGCTGAACAAATAAGCTTTCCAGTGATGTATGGTTTGTTAGGATAGAACAATATTTGGCCGAGATGCAACTATTTCAGTATATGGAATCTGAGGGTGCAAAAACCTTTAAAGTTGTCCAAATTAAGTTCTTTGCAATGCATATTACTAATCAAAAATTAAGTTTTGATATATTTACAGTAGGAAATTTACAAAATACCTTCATGGAACATGAGCTTCACTTAATTTCCTAATGATTTTTGGCATAAAAGAAAAATCTATAATTTTGACCCATACAATGTATTTTTGGCTATTGCTACAAATATACCCGTGCAACATAAGACTGGTTTTGTGGTCCAGGGTTACATTTCTGTTAAACCGTACTTTTATTTTGACAGGTTGCCGTGAAGTTTCTGTGTGTATACAGTATGATATGATGCTAGTTTTCTCAAATGAAACGGTTAAATTCACATGAAGTGACTCTCACAGCAGCTCTGGAGATGAAGTTCATGTGTTCATGTCGTCATATAATGAGACACAGAGGCCGAAAATCACCGCCAGCCTCACGTGTGCTTCAGTATTTGTGTAGTAAACAAAACCGTGTTTCCGCCATTCATACATACAGAGCCAAGCGGAACATGCAGGATTCATATCTAAACCGTCTTTTTAATATTCACAGACGTTGGTCTGTATCGCGATTCGAATTAAGTGGCAGACCAAATTTATATTTATTAATCCAAAAATGAAAGAATTCCATGGTATTCCGGGCTATAGAGTAAATTCAGTTTTTATGAATAGAGTCCGCGATCCCGTCTGCGTTTTCGCGGATAACAAATTGTAGACACGCGTCCATGTAGAGACAGAAATGTCATGCCGTCATGTAAATAAGATAAACAACATAAGACTATTTAGTTTGTTTAATAAAACAACAAGGTTCTAGAATTGTTCTATAGGAAAGGTAATCTTAAATGAGTTTTGTTGTGATCTGGCGCAATATAGAAAATAAAATGTAATAAAATTTGACCTTCAAGGGGGCTGCCCCCCTAATGTAATGGCAGGGGAAACACTGCTTTTTATTCATCAAGAATTCTGAGGAAAAAAATGTATCATGGTTTTAAGCCTCACAACCTTTTTTAACAAAAAGAAAAAGCAGCAAATCAGCATTTTAGAATAATTACTGAAGGATCTTGTGACACTGAAGAGTTATGAAGCTGAACATTCAGCTTTATCATCACAGAAATAAATTACATTTTGAAGTATTTTAAAATAGAAAACAGTTGGTAATATAAAATATTATTACTTTATTTCCTGTGTTTTGATCAAATAAATGCAGTCTTAATGAGTAAAAGACACTTGTTAAAAAAATAAATAAATATAAAATCTTACCGACAAACTATTGAAAGCTATATAAAAATGTGGAAGGAGTGGTGATATGTCAGTGATTATTATTATAAATTAAAAATTGCGCTTCATGTCAGAAAGGTTGCCGACTGCTAACGATATGTTTGGTTGTCAAGTCACTCCAAAGAGAAATCATCAAAAAATTGCAAATGTTGGGTTAGTGTTGGATGAGCTAGTTAAACGTGAACTGTTATTCAGTTTCTCTGATGTCTTTTGCGATGTAAAAAGCAATTCTGATAAAAATTCCTTTAAAAATTATGCACTGCTTTTTACTGTTTTATTTATTTTCCGTCTTCAGTATATCAGACGTATCGCCTCTTTAAACTGTCGGCTATACATTTCTGATTTGTTTGACCCTTTTGAATGTCATAAACAAGGATCACATGAAATCTGAAAATGAAAGATTTTTTTTATTTTTAATAAATAATTTGTGGAATATTTGATTTTTGTATCAAATATCCATTATATTTGACATGAAAATATATAAACATACATTCATTCTTGACTGCTAAGACTAATTGTGTCTAATATTTTGGAAATGCATTACACATTTTAACTGCATTGTTACCAGTTTGCAATGTCAAATTCATGAATGATCACACTGACAATAAAGTTCAACGGATTGTACTGTAGTTGTTTGGATGGCTGTAAAGGTATCGAAACTGGATGGAAAATGTGACGATTGATTTAGTGGCAGATGCAGAATCTGCTAGTATCCAGTGTGATGTAGTTTTAATTGCCTCTACGGCAGTAACACGTGCTTGCCTTTTTAAAGTCACCCAGAGGAGCCCTTATAGTCTCACTTCAGAGTTAACTGGTGTTTAAAGGGTTTTTACACCGTGGATGTTAATGTTCTCTCTCTTTCTCTCACTCATGCATTCACTTCACTCAGTCATAAAAACCCTTTCAGCATCTCATTTGTTTCATTTCCCTTCTCTGACAAAAATCTAATTTATTTCCAGCACACAACAGTCAAGTTTTTACAGCTCCTTTTTCCATGCAACTTTTTTGCCTCAAATTTTTATTTGTTAGCATTATTATAGCTTGATTGCCTGTCAATTAAATGTATTGGATATAGTAAAACTAGAAGTACACCTTAAATTCAATACATCCATGCTGTATATAAGAATATGTGGTATATGATAAACAGTCAAACTACTTGATAAAGCAAATGGTTCTTATGACAAATGCAGTGATATACATATTAAATACAAAACATTGGTGAAATGCAACAGTTTAAAATCTACACCTCATCCATTATCCAACAAATGACAATTGATTTTATTATGACAAAAGGGTTCTAGATTGATATCTACAAGATGGCCTAAACTTCAGAGTAGATATAAAAAGATACACACTTCAGCTTACTTTTAAAAAGACTAATTGCAGAAATTATATACTTTAAAAGAAAACACTTACATGCAAACTTAATTGCATGTTTTTGCAATTAAATGAAAATGTGTAAATGTATTATAGTTGAAATTGAAATTTTAATATAATATTTGTATACATTTACACTGCCAGTCAAAAGTTTTTGAACAGTAAGATTTTTAATGTTTTTAAAGAAGTGTCTTCTGCTCAGTAAGCCTGCATTTATTTGATCCAAAGTACAGCAAATATAGTAAAAAAAAATAATATTTTACTATTTTACAAAGCTGAATTTTTAGCATCATTACTCCAGTCACATGATCCTTCAGAAATAAGTCTAATATTCTGATTTGCTGCTCAAAAAACATGTATTATTTTTGTTGTTATTATTATTATTATTATTATTATTATTATTATTATTATTATTATTATTATTATGTTGAAAACAGTTGAATACAATTTTTCATTTTTTTTTTTTTTTTTAAGACAGCATGATTATTGCACAGGTGTGCCTTAGGCTGGCCACAATAAAAGGCCACTCTAAAATCTGCAGTGTTATCACACAGAACAATGCCACAGATGTTGCTAGTTTTGAGGGAACGTGCAATTGGCATGCTGACTGCAGGAATGTCCACCAGAACTTTTGCCCGTGAATTGAATGTTCATTTTTCTACCATAAGCCGTTTTCAAGTTTCAGAGAACTTGGCAGTACATCAAACCGGCCTCACAACCGCAGTCCACGTGTAACCACACCAGCCCAGGACCTACACATCAAGCATCTTCACCTCCAAGATTGTCTAAGACCAGCCACCCAGACAGCTACTGCAACAATCGGTTTGCATAACCAAACAATTTCTGCACAAACTGTCAGAAACCGTCTCAGGGAAGCATGCTCATCGTCCTCATCGGGGTCTTGATCTGACTGCAGTTCGGTGTCGTAACCAATTTGAGTGGACAAATGCTCAAATTTGATGGTGTCTGGCACTTTGGAGAGGTGTTCTCTTCATGGATGTATCCATGGATTTCACCGTACAGGGCGCAGATGGCAGACAGCGTGTATGGCATTGTGTGGGTGAGCGGTTTGATGATGTCAACGTTGTGGATCGAGTGGCCCATGGTGGCGGTGGGGTTATGGTATGGGCAAGCGTATGTTATAGAAAACGAACACAGGTGGATTTTATTGATGGCATTTCGAATGCACAGAGATACCGTGACGAGATCCTGAGGCCCATTGTTGTGCCATTCATCCACGACCCTCATGTTGCAGCATGATAATGCACGGCCCCATGTTGCAATTATCTGTACACAATTCCTGGAAGCTGAAAACATCCCAGTTCTTGAATGGCCAGCATAGTCACCGGACATGTCACGCATTGAGCATGTTTGGGATGCTCTGGATCGGCGTATACGACAGTGTGTTCCAGTTCCTGCCAATATCCAGCAACTTCGCACAGCCATTGAAGAGGAGTGGACCAACATTTCACAGGCCACAATCAACAACCTGACCAACTCTATGCGAAGGAGATGTGTTGTACTGCGTGAGGCAAATTGTAGTCACACCAGATACTATGATTTTATTGTGGCCAGCCTAAGGCACACCTGTGCAATAATCATGCTGTCTAATCAGCATCTTGATATGCCACACCTGTGAGGTGGATGGATTATCTCGGCAAAGGAGAGGTGCTCACTAACACAGATTTAGACAGATTTGTGAACAATATTTGAGAGAAATAGGCCTTTTGTGTACATAGAAAAAGTCTCTGATCTTTGAGTTCAGCTCATGAAAAATGGGGGCAAAAACAAAAGTGTTGCGTTTGTAATTTTGGTCAGTGTAAGTCAAATTAAGTTATGCGAGTGTTTATTTACTCTGTTCCTGCCACAAATTGCAATAAAAATGTCCCTTTGCATAAGTATGAAAAAGAATATAGATTAAAACATTCGCATCAGTGTTGTCACCAGTATTTAAAGTTAAATCAGCTATTTCAGATATTAAAATGTGCAGACATCAGGCATTATTGTGCTCTTGTTTGTGCCACAGAAGTAGCTTAGTAAACTCAAATGTGGTAATGCTTATCTGTAGCGTGTTTGAGTACCAAATAGCTGCTAAGCTTGTCTAAAAGACGCTAAAGAGCTCTGTAATGAATTGAGCTTGGCTAATTCTCCCACTCAGGACATACAAACACACAAATACACCTCCCTCCCCCCTTTACGGCAGTCATTAGCGCCTGACATCCGTGACGGCAGCAATCAGTGTCCGTCTGCATTTTGGAGTGGTCAAAAGAGCTCTGACATCCCCCCCATTTTCACGCCTCTTAAGACTCTTTCATGGGCACAGAGTGGCCTATGATATGCTTTGTTATGTAAGGCATTACCTTAAGTGTCCTGAGGATGCTACATCAAATAATGTGTGTGTAGACAGACAGAGATGGGTGGGGTTCCAATTAGAGCCGACAAAAGGGGGAAAAGTGAAAGAACAACAAAAATAGGCAGTGGAAGTTAAATAAAAATGGATATTTTGTATCATAGTTGAGAGAAATGAGCAAACAAGAAGCATGTGTCGTAATGGTATGAAAATATTAACATCAAATACCTGGTTGGCATTTGTTGAACTGATTTTCATAGAATTTTTTGATGATTTGCCAAGATTGTGTGCAATCAAGCTAATAAAATGTTTGAAATGTATGTTTTATAAACTTCAGCTTCTTATGTGTGACCCTGGACCACAAAACCAACCATACGGGTACATCATGCTGAATAAATAAGCTTTCCATTGATGTATGGTTTGTTAGGATAGGACAATATTTGACCAAGACTATTTGAAAATCTGGAATCTGAGGGTGCAAAATATCAAAATGTTGAGAAAATCGCCTTTAAAGATGTCCAAATGAAGTTTTTAGCAATGCATATTACTAATCAAAAATTAAGTTTTGATATATTTATGGTGTGAAATTTACAAAATATCTTCATGGAACATGATCTTTACTTAATATCCTGATGTTTTTTGCATAAAAGAAAATTTGATCATTTTGATCCATACAATGTATTTTTGGCTATTGCTACAAATATACCGGTGCTACTTACTTATTTCACATTTTAATGATACTAAGATATTTGATTTAGTCGTGCTCATTTTTATTTTAATGTTTATATACATCAGTAAATCTATAAAATTAATAGCACTTTATGAGTCACCATGAGTCAAAATACAAGTAGGATTTCAAAGACTTTCAAAGTGCTCTCATTAACATTTTTGTCTACTTCACTTCCCTTGAGATGAACTTCTTGTATATATTCATATATCATGACTATAGCTTATTTTTTTCTTTAGAAAAGAAAAAGACCATGACCACAAGATCTTTGAAGACATTTACTGACCATTCTGAATTTCAGACATACAACATTGCAATTTCCAAACAGCATTTTTTACACTACACGATTCTGTTTTTTAACAAAAATAATATTAAGTAGCAGCAAAAGCAAACACAGAATAAATAGACATTTTAACAACAAAGCCAAGAAAACCAGTCCGTTCTTGGTCCTTGCTATGCAGGCATGATTTTTCAGGTCAAAAAGTATCAAAAGTCCATTTCCAAATGCGTTTAATGCAGCACAGTTAACAAGCACATTGTCTTTTCTCTCGGCCGACCCTCAGATCAGCAGACGGCCTTTTCTTCAATGAAACCGAAGCAGGTTCTTTATTTTCTATTCGCATCAAAGTTGACTCACGAACAACATTCTAGTTAGTGCCACTTCGCTCACAGTTCTGTTTCACGCAGGTACCGGGATGACGTGCACCATCATCTGAAGATCCAGACCTCGTCGTGCAAGACTTTACAAAGCGTCCCGTCTCTCGCTCACCAGCATGAGTAAGAGAACAGTGGGTATTGGCTCCAGTCCCCTACATTTCCGTGATGATAGCCGTGATGGACGGCCTGGGTGCTGTATTCGGTGGGCAGGTGATGATGGGGAGGTGGAGGAGGCGGGTATTGAGTGGACGCTGCCCCACTCCACTGTCCCAGAGATTGTTCTGTGCTGTAGGGCGTGTAGAGAGGATGGTGGCCCAGCATACCTGGCTTGGCCTGAGCTATGGCCATGTTCAGCACCCCTGCGTATTCCTGGTGCCCCGCGGAGGGATGCGGCGGGCAGGGAGGCAGGCCGAACTCAGGGGCGGAGGGCTTGCTGGAGGTGTCCTGATCGGGGACGGTGGCAACATCCGGTACACGGGACTCGAAGCTGGAGCGGCTTCCGCATCCACTGCTGCCGACACTGGAGGAGGATGGCGAGGGTGATTTGCCGTATTCATGAAATCTGTGAAAAGATTGAGAGTTTAATATTGAGACATTGACAAGGGAGAAAATATATCAATAATAAGTCGTATTTAAGATCAGTATCTGTAAGGTCTGTACCGGTAGGGCTGGTAGGTGTTCTGTCCAGGTACGAGCTGTTCAGAGCTGTACATGTCCCGAGGATCTGAGCCTAGAGGGGACTCAGCACGGAGAGGGTGGCCATTGTCCCGGTCACACGCGCCTCCCCATGGGGAGTAGCGCTCGGCCTTCACTTCCGACTCCTTACGGCCCACGTGTTCATCCTCCAGACCCTCACTTGAGGACTGCTGGATATCTGAGGAGATAAATATCAAGAGACTTTAATAAGTTGCAAATACAAAAACTACTTTTTTTCATAAAACCAGCTGAACTTGTTAGCTTGGACAATTTAACCCAAGCTGCTAGTTAATGGCTTAGAAGCCTACAAAATCTGTATATACAAGGAGACATTCATTGAAATGTAAAGATCATTACCTCGCGGGCTTCCATGTTCGGAGTCTTTTGACAAGTTCATCTTCTTCGCAACTCTTTCAGGATCAGCCAGACTTCTGTTTGCTCGTCTGTCAAAGAAAAAGGCAAAGTAAAATGGTTAACAATGTAAAATTGTAAACAGATTTATTGCACTTACTGGAATTTTCAAATATAAAAAAACATTTTGTTCATAATAAATTTAAAAAATATATATATATATATATATATATATATATATATATATTTTTTTTTTTTTTTTCAAATAAATAAAAGTTTGTACTTCAATAAAACAATCTTTATGAATTTTTCTTCTTTTATATATTTTTGTACTGTATTTTTGTAAAAGTTTGTACTTCATTTGTACTTCATTTCATATATATATATATATATATATATATATATATTTTTTTTTTTTTTTTTTTTTTTTTTGAATGGTTAATTCCATTTTAAGAGCAAAAAAAAAAAATAATAACGTCAAAATAATCTTACCTTTTAGAGTTTGTGCCCTCATCTCTGAATCCTTTGGCAAAGGGGTTGTGGTCAATTTTCAGCTTTGTAATCTGTGAGACAAATAATATAACCATCAATCTCAGATATATTTAATGCAAATATATATAAAAAAATTCAATTATATATTCAACTTTAAAATATATTCAAAAGAACATGTACATGCTTCACATAACATTATAAAAATTCACACTGTAACAACCATATATGTGACCCTGGACCACAAAACCAGTCATAAGGTACATTTTTTGAAATTGAGATTTATACATCACATGAAAGCTGAATAAGCTTTCCATTGATGTATGGTTTGTTAGGATAGGAAAATATTTGGCCAAGATAAAACTATTTGAACACCTGTAATCTGAGGGTGCAAAAAATTCTAAATATTGAGAAAATTTCTTTTTTTATAAAAGTTTTTATATATTTATGGTAGGAAATTTACAAAATCTCTTCATGGAACATGATCTTTACTTAATATCCCAACGATTTTTGGCATAAAAGAAAAATCTATAATCACATATGATAAGGGGATGTGTCCTCTCTAATTCTCTGAATGATTTTCCTTTGCTAATTATTAAAATTTTATATTTAGCTCTGAAATCTACAATATTTAAGTGTATAAAGCTGTTACCTTTGTGTTCTGGTATGCAGTGACAGCGGTAAAGGAGGTTTCGGGGAAGGTGAAGGTTTGGAAAACACTCCAGCGTACGCTGTACAGATCATCAGCTTGGACGATGTGGAAACGCGGATGGTAGCGGTGCATGGAATGAAGGATAATCTGAATCGAAAAGAGACACTGATTAAAATCAAAATCATTTTACCATAAACAAATGTAAGAATCAGAACGGCCACTTACATGTCCATGCTGGTCCAGTGCATTGTTGGTCAGCTTGAGCTTGAGAAAAGACACAGGCTGTTTCATCCAGTGGCTGCCAGGCGCTGGAGAATCTGGGTGCAGGTACGTCCTATAAGGCGGCTGAGGCTCAGCCTTACCAGCGACCTCCCACTTGTCCTTGTTCCACTACAAAAAAAAAAGATGCATTTAATTAACTAACCAAGGACGTGAAGACAGAATACTGAACTACAGCTTCTAGACTAGCTGTGACATAAGGTGCAGGGGGTGCAGGGGTGTGAGAGTAAGTGTGAACGAGAGTGTGTCGGGGCAAAACCCCCCAGTGGGCTCTGTAAAAACAGGAAGAGTTGGGGCTCTTTGAAGTTGAGGAGCGCAATCAGTGGTGAGAACGTTCCGGGGAGACACATGTGACAACGTCCCCCCAACGCTCCAGCCGTTCACGATTGATTCCCAATTCAACAGCCCTTCGTTTCAATAGGACTCTAATAGTCTAGACTAGCCTGCGGCCAGAGCATTGAAATGGATAAGACTTTAATGTTTGTGATCTATGAGGTTTAGTTACTAACCTTGTATCTGAGACCATCTTCGGGCACCATGTCCACCAGTAAGATGTACTTTGCATATGGAACCAATCCAGACAAGCTTATTTTGCAATGTGGAAACATCCTCCTGTAATGCAAGCATGCAAAAGTCAAGTTTAACTTCAAGAATTGAAGTTTCAAGGGTTCTCCATCCTCAAGGTCCACTTTCCTGCAGAGTTTAGCTCCAGCCTCTATCAAACTCGCCTGCCAGTAACTTTCTAGTAATTCTGAAGCTTGATCAGCTTGTTCAGGTGTGTTTGATTGGGGCTGAAGCTAAACTCTGAATAGCTGATCCAAAACTTGCCAACAGATTAGGTTTTAGTTGATTCTGAAACAGACCTGCCAGGTTTGGTGATGATCATCTCAGTGCCGATCTCATGGAAGGATCTCCAGAGCTCCGGATCCTCCAGAGTCATTCGGATGTTGCCCTGGTGATAGGAATCACCAGCTCCAGCCATGGAAGGTGGAGGAGGGAGGCTGAAATTGTGCTTGAGGTCTGAGAAAAAAATATCATATTTTGTCAATGGAATCCAATGGGAGCTAAGTCTCCAAATAAAGAGCATAAGCTCTCTAGGTGCATTAAGGTTAAAACAAGTACTCACCTCTGATAGCCTGCATTATTTAGGCTTCTCAAAAGATGTCCTCCAGAAGAAATTGACCAAACGAAAAGATCAGAATGAGCAATACTTCAATCTTTCAATTAAAAACGCAAGTTCTCCATAAGAACTCAAAGGGCTTGAGTTAATTCCAACGTTAAGTCCAAGGATGAAGGGGTTCAGTGTGTTGTGTCTCTGTTCCTTCTGCCACAGATGCAGAGGAGGTGTCCCACACCTTTTTAAGTGGGATCTGGATGTGGGCGGGGCTTGGACCCCCATTCCCAGCCTTTGAAGTGACCCGGTGATGAGTCAATGTCATGATCTCATTGGTTGATGGGCAGAATCAAAGAGAGTTAGCAGAGCCTTGATAGAGTCCCGACAGGAAGGGGACAAGCAGAGGAAACATGTCTTTATGAACTGCTAAAGGACTTTTAAGCAAATACGTACAGGCATGCAGGATGGCAAACGAAATACAAAATTCCCTTCATTAATCCAGCTAATGTGAGGAAGAGCAAAGTCTTCACCTTCTAATTAACTGCGTTGACCCCTTCACGCAAACATAATCTGACACACTCAGCGCTCGTGTTTGCTAATTCACACGCACGTATTCGCTAATTCTCACGGGTGCTACAGACACCAGGTCCTGATTTTTACAACCAGGTCAGACCATGGCAAATAATTTGAAATGCAATTGGAGTTGTCACTAGAGTATGAGGTTCTTCTGAACTTCTAATCTTGGTCTTCACATTGAATTTTAATGAAAATGCTTTCGCAACCTAAGGCTGAACATCTGCAATTTAAATATTCCTCTTAAATCATGAAGAAACTAGAAAAGACCACACAGAACCATCTTAACCATCATTACCTTTAGGTTACGGTGGTCTTTTGTCAACAGCAGTTTTGGGACAAATATTGACATACAGTCTTAAAACCAAATCCTCTTAATGGTTCTTCGAAGCCCTGAGAAACACTCATCTTATCAAGAATTAGCATTTGCTGTTCAGAATGTCTATATGGTTATTTGAAGATTCAAATAGTCTTGGTACTGTATTGAAAAGATCAGGCTTTTGGTTCTAGGAATCATCTATTAAAAGACAGAAAATGAAAAGGTTCTTCAGAACTCAAGTACAGATGTTTTAGTGAATGATGATTGATTTTACACTTCTAAAACTAAAGTTTCCAAAAGGTTTTTACAGCAGCAATGCCATGAAAGAAACATTTTTGGTTCTCCAAAGGAAGAGTTTTTGAAAGAATCATTTTTCTTAGTGTGAAGAACATTCTAACATTCTAAAGAATCTTTAGTGGAATTCAAACATTCCACTGATGTTAAAAGTTCTTTTTGGAATTTTGGATACCAATAAGGAACGTTTATAAAGAATGTTTGAAGATATTTTGTATGTTTTAATGTTTCAAAAACAAACTGTGTTTTTGAAACTAAATGATGGAATATTTTCTGAATCATTTCACTGAATGTCTCAGTGAAAGTGCATCACGTAAAGTCATCATAGAGTTATGGCAGTACGCCAACCCTGGGGGGAATCTACAGGTGAGGTTTACCTGAGAAGGATCCCGTGGATGTGTGTGTGGTGGGAGGGAGGGGGTTGTGTATTCAGGGTGTCTAGACATGACCGTTCCTTGATGGTTAATCTCATTAGGAAGAAATGCTCTGTGAAGGCAGCAGGCTTTCTATTCATGCAGAGAGATACAGGCAGAGATACATAAAGAGGGACAGATAGATAGAGAACAGAAAGAAAGACAGATGGATCCCAAAGAAATGGGAATGTTTTAGTGGTTCACAGCCTGTTAGCACCACTCACTGCAGTTTTCATGTCTTTTTTTTTTTTTAGAGTAAACATGAATGGGGAGAGTTTACTTGTGTGAATGTTAGCCATTGTTATGCATCTGTGGCTATAAGCTGAAATGAGCACTTGACTGACTGTTCACAAATTGATCTGCAAGCAGATGTGACTTTAGTCTTGTGTAAAAGTTTTCTTGGTAAAGTTGAAGATTGGAAGGCTTAATTTATATTTTTTGATGATTAGAATAGAGAAAGTAGAGAGTAGGTGAAGTTATGGAGAAATTAGAGAAGCTTAAGAATATACAGTGGGATCAAATAGTGAGTTAAAAATCTGAGATTCTTTCTAACTCAAAAAAATGTTTTTTTTAAAGTAATGTATAAAAAAACGTTAACTATATTAGAAAAATATTAAAGATTTTTTTAAAGTAATGTATAAAAAATTAAATTTAAATTAAAAAATTAAAAGAATTTTTTTAAAGATTTTTAAAAATTAAAGTTATGACAAAAAAAAAAAAAAAACATACCACATTAAAGAAGGTTCATTTGTGACACTGACTATGTGAACTCAAAAGAGACTTTACCCAAAAAAAAAATTCCAATTTGAAATTTTAAAGAAGGTTTTAAAATTGTTTACATTAAAGTAATAACAAATAAGAAAATGTATGACATTAAATGAATTAAAAATATTACAGATTTTGCAATATTTTATAGGTTAATTTGTGACACTGACCATGTGAAGTCATCAGAGACTTCAATAAAAATACTAAAATTCTTTCCAATTTGAAAATTAAAAGAAAGTTTAAAATTTTTTCAAATTAAAGTTTATTACAATTAAAAATAGTAAAGATTATACAATATTTCTAGGTTACTCTGTGACACTGACCTTGAGAACTCAATAGAGACTATCCAAAATTCTTTGCAATTTAAAAATTAAAAGAAAGTTTTAGGATCTTTAAAATTAAAGTTATAACTAATAGAAAAATTTGACATAAAATGATTTAAAAATAATAAAGATTCTGCAATATTTCTAGGTGAATTTGTGACATTGACCATGTGAACTCGACAGAGACCAGGATTCTTTCACATTTAAAAATGAAAAAGTTTTAATAAGAACAACAAATAAGAAAACATATGACAATAAATGAATTAAAAATATTAAAGATTATGTAATATTGCTAGGTTAATTTGTGACACTGATCTTGTGAACTCAATAGAGATTTCACTAAAATTCTTTTCACATTTAAAAATGTAAAGAAAGTTTTAATTTTTTTTTAAATTAAAGTAATGACAAATAAGAAAACTTATGACATTAAATGAAATAGAAATAGTAAAGATTCTGCAATACTTTTTTAGGTTAATTTGTGACACTGATCTTCTGAATTTATTGAAATAGCAGAATTCTTTCTCATTTAAAAATAAAAAAGAAAGTTATAAGATTTATTTTAAATTAAAGTTATAACAAATAAGAAAACATATGATATAAATGATATAAAACGGTTCTGCAATATTTCTAGGCAAATTTGAGACACTGATCATGCAAATTCATGTATCTTCTTAAGTGCTG
The DNA here is from genome assembly GCF_022985175.1 of Labeo rohita. NCBI lineage: Eukaryota > Metazoa > Chordata > Actinopteri > Cypriniformes > Cyprinidae > Labeo > Labeo rohita. The sequence goes on from NC_066876.1 coordinate 6,355,548, forward strand.
CTGCCATTACAAGGGGGACAAACCAAACACTATTTGGAAATCAATTACTGTTTTTTTTTTGTTTTGTTTTTTTGAGTATGACCTTCTTAGTGGATTTCAATCCAAACTGGACTTAAATGCGATACTTTAGGACTGATTCAAACAAAGTGCCATAGGCATCTGCTTTAGGGTGTTTTAAAACAGGAATTGAATGAGACAGAAGCTGAACCATTGGCCATTAAATGGTTCTGATGTTTTAGTCATCAGAAAACACAATCCACAGTTTGTTCTGTTTCTCCACCCTGGCATAGAGCACTGTTAACACAACTCTTTCTTATGCTAAACGCTAACTCCAGCAAAACAGACTCTTAATCACCACCATTTCCTACATTTGCAAGAACTCTCAAAGAACTGAAGCATTTGAGAACAAATACTGCCATACATAAAAGACCCTAAAATGATCGCTAAGACCATTCGCTTGACGACATAATGTTGTACTGTTGTATTGATATATTATCCATCCACTGGAAGAGGTGGATGTCAATAGAATAATTTTTGGCATATGTAAAGTCAATTTATAATGTACAATACCTATTTTTATTTCTTGCAATTATAAGCCTGAAAAGTGGAAAATATATATATAAGAGTATAAGACCAACATTATATAAAATACATACATAAATAATAAAACTATGCATTTTTAGCTGAACCTACTTTATTTCTTGCAATTATAAGCCTGAAAAGTGGAAAAAGTGAATTACGTTATGCATAGTTTTATTATACATATATATATATATATATATATATATATATATATATATTATTTAAAAAAAAAAATTTAATATACCAAGGCAATATTCTTGTGAATTTGGTAATCGTTTAGTCATTGTACCATTATACCATGGTATTATCATCTCTAACTTTCACTGTACCATGATACCGTCACAGTACTTTATTGTGATATCTAAATTATTTGACATGATATGGAATTTAAAGCAAGACACATGATAATATTTCTTCCTGTTCATGGAAACATGAATAAATGAGCTATCAATGTATAATAAATGTGTTATAACAGCACGTTTAACACAAATGCAGTCTTGAGTGCATCTCTCCTTATTGATCATTGGAAAATGAACCTAAAGCTTGTTTTAACTGTTATTTTAAGTGGATGCAATAAAGAAGATTAAAACACTTGCTCTTGAAGCAGCAGTTAAATCAGAGTTGCTTTTTTTACAAGCTAAAAGCCCTCAAAAGCTGTGAATGTATTGATTGGGAATATAAGGCAGTCTAGAAGAATCTGTGTTGGTCTTATACTCAAATTCATCTATGGAAAGTAAAGAAGAGCATCTAAAATCCCTCACACCTCACAGATTAACATTGAGAGGCCTAAACCTGAAGAAAACGGCAGAAGACATTAGCCAAACACACGTTCAGCTATCTTTCCATCATGAAGGTGTGACTGCTAGGTTTCATTTGCTTCACCTGAAACTGGTCAGTATGATTCACACATGGCGCGTGGCTCTCCTCACTCCTCTGAGATTACACACACATCGCTGCGGGACTAGTGTATAGTTGTCCTAAACTTAACCCACCAGTAGGACACTTACATTAGGACCAATGCTGATTATCATCATCAGAGCTTAGATTATCAGAGCGATTAAATTGTTGTTGTTTTTTTTTTGTAAATTTGATTTACTCAAGTATTACTGAATTGCGTACTTTAACTCACTTAAAATCTAAAGTCAAAATCATACTTTTACCAACTTTTACATTTATTCATTTAGCAGATGCTTTTATCCAAAGCAACACAAGGACTAATGCAAGCAATTCATCATAAAGAGGACATAAATACAAGAAGTGCTAATTTTACAGCATTTCTGACATCATTCAGAAAAGTACAAGCTAGAACAGGTAAAGTGAAAGCACAGAGGAAGACTTTTTTTTTTGTAGGATGGCGTTAAGTGCTTTACTTCTTTGGTTTCTTGATCATTAAGATTTTCAAAGTACTATTTTGCAGTTTATCATAACTTACATCATCGTAAATGGTAAATCATTCATTCCTTTATGCAACACAATCAAATGGCACTCCTCATTGAATTTTAATAGCCAGCGACATCCATTTTGGAGAATACAAGAACAAATCTCTCACCACAACATAATCTTTGATCTAAAGTAATGAGTTTTCATCAAAGATGGACAAACTTGACCTTGTGAACATGGTTGACGGTCAATCCATAAGCACCTATATTTCAGTGTCAAAGGTCTATAAAGTCAGCTGCATTGGACAATTGCAGGTACCCCGTTTGACGCTGTTCCAGCGTCAACTAGCCAACTAGTGTTTGACATTGAGAAAATTGTGTTTAAGGAGTTAATTATATTGCTCAATGTATTTATTTGGAATAAAAAAACTTACTTTGTACCTTTAAATACAATAAATGTTTTGTCTAGATGCTTGGTGCAAATGGTGCAAATGGTGCAAAAGTTTTGCTTATGAAAGCCAAGCTCATGAGTTGGATTTGCAGAGAATACACATATAATAAGATGTATAGTTTGAATACATGCCACTGGATAAAATTGTCTGCCAAATGCATAAATATAAGATTTTTTTTTTTTATGTGGAAAATGAATGCATACACACCAGCAGCAAATGCATTATATGAGATAAGGGGAAAATGTGGAAAAAATATGAAAACTATCCAGTAAAGTCCAAAAATTAAAGTCAGCAAAAGGTAGAAATATGGTAGAAAAAAAAGAAAAAACAACCAAGAAGCAAAACAGTCTCAAGGCTAATTTTTATGAATTTCATACAATTGCATTATTTTTTCTTTCTTTCTTTCTTTTTTTTGATCTGCCTATGGCCCACTGATGGTAAGGTTTAGGATTGGGCCTTCATGTTTTTTTCCTAAATCATATGCTTTTGTACAAATTATATGAATTTAAACAAAACATCACCTCTTAAAATAGTTACACTCTAAAAAATGCTGGGTTAAATGCAAACCAGCACTGGGTGAAATATGGACAAACTCAGCGACTGGGTTAATTGTTTAACCGAACCTTCTGGGTAGTTTTAATTACCCCAATTTAACCATATATGGCTGGCTTAAAATGAACCCAACATTTATTAATAAGCAATATTTTTTTTTTCTTTCATTATTATTCACACTCTGAAAAATGCTAGGTTAAATACAGTCTAGCCCTGGATAAAATAGGGACACATTGATTGGGTTGTTTTGACCCAGCTTTTGGCTTCATTTTAAACCAGCATTTTTAAAAAAACAGAGGTAAAGTTGAGTTGGGTTAAATACCCAGAAGGTTGGGTTAAACATTTAACCCAGTCGCTGGGTTTGTCTATAGTTTACTCAGTACTGGGTTGTATTTGTTTAGAGTGTATAATTATTTATTCAACTTATCCCTAGTGAAAAATAAATATTTTGATATGAAACTATTATTTATTTGCAACAGATAACTCCTTTTTTATTAAAAAAAAAAAAAAATAATAATAAAAAATCATGTTTTTTTCTATTATGTAATGCTGTTTTTATTGTTTTATTGTGTTAGTTAGCTGTATTTCTGTAGTTATTTTTTTACTTAATCAAAATAACCCAACTGCAGTTTGACTCTTCAGAAACCATTTACATATTATGTACTAAATAAAAATACCATGCAATTGTACTTTTAGTAAAAACTTTTAGTAAAAAAAAAAAAAAAGAAAGTCCGCTAAATTAAACAACTAATTTTGTACTTAATGCACTTTAATTGTGCAAAAATAGTGCTTAAGTCCAACTAAAGATATACTTAAGTATATCTGATTGTGCTAAAGTGGAACTATTGCAAGTAAACTTTAAACATTTTGCATTTAAAGACTGATATTATTTAAAGACCAAACAATCCTCATCAACAGTGACATTAAAACACATTTTAGGCTTAATATTAAGAAATGTGCATTGTGCACAAGTAGTACTCCAAATAAAGTTTAATTACAATTTTTATATCAGTAAATATGTTAATAGACTTGAACTATACTTAATATAAAATAAATGCATTTTAAATCTATTGCTTTTTTACTAGGTATTACTCATTTTAATTTAATCAACATATTAATAAATGTACATTTCCAACCTATTTGGGTTCATTTTAAGCAAGAAATATAGTATGTAAACATAGTTTTAAAGCAATAGTAGAGTTAAATGACCCAAACGCTGGGTCAAAACACCCAATCACTGGGTTTTCTCATGTGATCAGGTTCTAAGAAACCAGCTTATCATGAGCTAGCGTGTGAAGAGCTAATGTCTTCTGTTATGCTGTCATTTGACACAAGTCAGTCGTTGAAACGCACACCAGCCTTCATTTTAAAGCCAGGCATGTGAGACAAGGACTCGCTAGCTTATTAACACCTGCAAGGTGCTTACACGCTTGGAAATCAGACACATTAGATGGGTTTAATTACGGATAAGAACTGACTGTTGGTATCATTTCAAGATATTTCGGTAGCACTTTATTTTACAGTCCTGTTCCGTGTGCGTATACCATGTTCATATTTAACTGAGTAATAACCAGGTACTACCCCTAAACCTGCAGCTAGCATGTACACTCCTAAAAATAAAGGTGCTTCACGACACCATAGAAGGACCTTTTTGTCTAAATGGTTCCATAAAGAACCTTTAACATCTGAAGAACCTTGTTTCTTTGTGGCAAAGAAGGTTCTTCAGATTCTAAAAAGGTAAGAAAGAGATGGTTCTTTAAAGAACCTTTGACTGAATGCTTCTTTGTGGAAGCAAAAATAGTTCTGTGGCATCGCTTGAAGAACCTTTTGAAGCACCTTTATTATTCAGATTGTACTTACCATATACTACCCAATACTTTCGTGGGTAAGTAAGTACACATACTGCAAAATAAAGAGTAAGTGATCTTCTCATTTCTGTTTCATTTGATCTTTTTTTATTCTTCCTGTGACAATAAAAATACAGGCCTGTATATTGTAATATTCCTTAGTTTTGAGAAACCAATGCCAAGGTAGTGACACAGTAAACTTGAGTTGCAAAAGGTCAAACTTTTACCTCGCTGACTTTTCCCTAACCTTCTGAATCTGTGAAGCGCATCATAAAACGATCCATATCCCCTTTGATCAGGTTAAAACATCATTAATGTGTAACTGAAAACACATGGCTGCTTTTTAGAGGAAACGTATGGTTACGTGAAGTGTCGTATATAAACGCTACAGGAGGTTTCCTACTGTAGACCCCACAGGGATCAAGAGAGTCCCGCTGGGACGCGCCTCACTCACGCTGGGCTTCGTGTGTTTGCTTTGGGACTCCAGCAGCTGAGCTCAAACCATTTTGGCTGCTGCTTTTTAGGACGGGGTGACAGTTCGGGTGAGAGAGAAAAGGACGGAAAGGTCAGAAAGGAAGAATTGCAGGAAGCTGCAATGTCATGGCCAAGATCGTTGCATAAGATTTCTTTCCACTTCTTGATGCATTTGGCTTACGAGAAAGACAAGACATGTTTTTGTTATGATGCTAAGTTGATCGCATAATATCCCAGGGGTGTTTATTTATCTAAGAGTCAAACAGGACGCTGACATACAGGATATGCTTGAACGAATCAAACATTGTCACTCGGTCAGATACTTAGCATGTCTTAAATCTCTTCTTCCTCCGGCTCATCTCTGCATCCATCGTGTATCGCAGACGCTAAAGTCAGGAGGTGTTAGCCGCCTCTGCCATTTGCTGCGCCTTGTGTGGACGTATCGTCACTCAATAGCTTAACAGCTGCCAATACACAGGCGCTGCGGGCTGGGATCAGACGGCTGTGGGGTCTATAAAGAGCCCCCCCGCTATGGGCCGACGAGAAATCTCACACCTTTCCCTGCATTAGCCATGCAATCTTCTCTTTTGATGCTCTAACTGGCCACTTTAAGTGCTCAGGTACGGGCCGTCAGGGGGGACGACGAGGACGTTAAACTGGATGATTTTGGATGATGTGTGTTTGCATGCACTCTGAAATGGTGAAAAACTTTAGAAAGCGGTTTCAGAAAGTGCAGAAAGGCACTAAGGCTCGAGTAAATGAATGCAACAATCATACTAAACTGGAATTGGAGACTGCTTGTTCCATGAATTTCCATGATTTTTATCCAGTTGTTCATGCACTCTAAAAAAAAAAAAAATGCTGGGTTGGGTAAAATATGGACTAACCCAAATTTTGGGTTAGAAATCTAATTTAAAAATGTAACCCAACAGTTGGGTTTGTTCATATTTTACTGAAACGACCTAGGATTTTTAAGAGATCACTGGATATGGTTCTTTGGTTTTAAATTATGTATTGAACTCAAAAGGACTATTTCTAGGTTTTTTTGTTTGTTTTTTTTTTTTTTTTTTAGGGTGAAACGGTTTGGTAAAGGTATTCAGAGCTGGTAATAATTTATCTACATTCATATTTTTTATTAATTTATTTTATTATCAATTTTTTAAATAACTATTTTAAAATTCCTTCATATATATTCCATGATGGTGGGAACACAATATATAAATAAAAAATAAAAATTGTATTAATTAGCTTATTTTATTGTAGCTGTAAAACTAGAGCACTACGCTAGCAACACCAAGGTTGTAGGCTTGATTCCCAAAAGCATGTAAATGTATATTTCCATGACTTTCCTGAATAATTTATAATATTCTTTAAAATGTTTAGGTTTTTCATTTTTCAAAGGGAATATTATTTTAATATTAATAGTTTCAAAGTCCTATATGTCTGACCAAGTTCAATTAACTACTGCAGTTACGTTTGTATTATTTATATAGTTTTTATAGTATGTATTGTAATATTTAGATTGTTTTATATTTTCATTTTTAGTCTTTTTTATTGTTGTTTTTTTTCTATTTTTTTATTAATAGTAGTTCAATTACCGACTACAGTGTTATTTTAGTATTATTTATATAGTTTATATAGTTTGTATAGTAATATTTAGATTTTTTTTTTTTTCAGTTTTAATGTTTAGTCCTTTTTTCTTTACATTTTTTTTATTAATAGTACTTCAATTACCCGATTTACCCAATTACAGTGTTATTTCAGTATTATTTATATACTTTTTATAGTAACTATTGTAATATTTTTATTTTATATATATATATATATATATATATATATTTTTTTTTTTTTTTTTTTTTTTTTTTTTTTTCACTTTTCATTTTTAGTTTTTTTTTTATTAACAGTAGTTCAATTACCTACTGCAGTGTTATTTTAGTATTATTTATATGCTTTTTATAGTATGTATTGTAATATTTAGAATTTTTTAGATTTTCAGTTTTCATTTTTAGGCTTTTTGTTTTTGTTTTTTTACTACTTTTTTGTTAATAGTAGTTCAATAACCCACTGCAGTGTTATTTTAGCATTATGTATATAGTTTTGATAGTAAGTATTATAATATTTTGAATTGTTTTTATATTTTCAGTTTTCATTTTTAGTCTTTTTTTTATTTAGTTTTTTTTTACTACTTTTTATTAATAGTTCAATTACCCACTGCAGTGTTATTTTAGTATTATTTATATAGTTTTTATAGTATATATTGTAATATTTTTTTTTTTTTTTTAGTCTTTGTTTTGTTTTTTAACTACTATTTTTTATTACTAGTAGTAAAAAGTACATTAAAAATAATAGCAACAAAGTAGTTCATTTTATTATTTAGCATTTGTTTTAATTGTTTTAAAGTTAAATTAGGTGCCAAAGCAAAATTTTTATGTTCATTTAAGTTCAAGTTATATATATATATATATATATATATAAATAATACTTTTTAGTATTATTTAGATTTTGTTTATAAATCTGTTTTTTATTCCACTATATTTAGCATATGATTACAATGGCATCAACAGGTCAGGACATGTTGTCATTGCCATTTGAGCATTTACTACAAGAAATAACCTGAGGCCACGTATGATTGGCTCATTCACCTTAACTAAAGGCCAATTTCCTTACAGCGCTTGCCTAAACTCCCTCAATCGATGACCCAACATAATTACAAAACTACATATTGACCTTAATTTAGATCAAAGTCCTAATATACATTATGACTCATAAGTATTCAGTCAGATGGAGGCCACCAGACGCACACAGGAGGCAAACAATCACCACCTACCCCCACATCCCCTAAAAAAAAAAAAGATCTGACACACATTTGGTCCTGTATGTAAGAAAACAAACCCTCAGTGTAGTGTGCCTGACAAAGGGACTAAATGACACATTGGCAGCACTTCATAAGAAACCTCTGGGAACTGCTAATGGGTCTTAATGGCCTTCCTCAAGTCTGAGGGCTTCACACCAGCCTGGACTCGGCCTTTGACATGGCCTAGCTAAAAGAGACGGGGTGGTCTTCGGCCCAAGAGGTTCACTAGACGACTTTGAGGAGATGATGACATCACTTCCAAGAACTCTTCATGGAAGCCAATGTCAAAACGTGGAGAGATTTTATAGAAAAAACCAAACAAACAAAGACCAGGTAAAAATGTTGTAAGTGTATTTTTGGTTTTGTGATATCATCAATGCAGCAAGTCAGAAATATCAACCTTCTCAGAAAAAAAAGCCTGAGGACAGTAATACCCCATTACATCTCCAAAGAGCACAGAAAACCTCCCGTCTCTAGAGACGAGAAGACATATCCACATCTGCCGCCGCCTTACATTCTTAACACAAGCATAGAGACAGCATACAAAAGACAACAACAAACAAAATATTATTTTACAAAGAGGAAAAAATAGAAACATCTCTTTATCTGTTTACAGGTAGTTTGGTCACACATGCTCGTTGCATCAAAACATCTCGTCCCTTCAAAGTCTTTTCGTCTTATATTGAAAAATTCCGCACTCAAAAAAATACTGGTAGCTATTTATCCGTCTACAAGTAGAAAACGTTCAGTAAAAAACATTCCTCCGTCTAAATTTTTCGTTATGACAGAACTGGAAATGAACTGGTGGGGGGAGAACACGATCAGCACCACCCATGAGCGACGTCTACGTACAAACACGTCACGAGAAAAAGAAAATCACTGATCATTAATGCTCCAAGATAAAGCAGTGCTACTCCAAATTGAAACAAAACTCCACACACCTCAAAATAACTAACATTTGGGCACTTTTCTTTGGTTAAAGGGACAGTTTACCCAAAAAGTAAGTTTCTGTCTTCAATTTCTTACCATCTTGTTATCAAAAAGGAGATGTTTGGCAGGATGTTCATGCTGCTCTTTTCCATACAATGTAAGTGAATGGTGACCACAGGCTCCAAATAAAGGGCAAAATGCACCATAAAAGTGGTCCATATGGCTTAAGCGCCATATTTGTAGACTTCAGAAGACATTTAGTAGTCTTAAGTGAAAAAACAAACCAAAATTTCACTCATTATTCACTGAAAATCTTACATACTAATATTACACACAAATGAGATTTGAGAGATGCAGCAGAACTTAAATTACTTAAATTTCAGTCTGTTCCTCATGCAAAAGCATGAAATGACTTAGAATATAGTGCACAGGTCATGTTGGACAATGTTTTGGTGTTTGACAGCTCCTAGTCTCTATTCACTTTCATTGCATGGAAAAGAGCAGCATAAATGTTCTACTAAATTTCTCCTTTTCTGTTCCACGGAAGAAAGTATGTCATATGGGTTTGGAACAATATAAGTGTAGTAAATGACAAAATACGTGTCATTTCTTGTGTGAACTTTCCATTTAATCATTTAAAGATGTTTTTAAAAAGCCAAAGGGATCAGCAGGACGTTAATGCTGCTCTTTCCCATACACTGAAAGTGAATGGTGACTCCAAAATAGGGAAAAATGCACCATAAAAGTGGTCCATATGGTTTGAGCGGCCTATTTGAAGACTTCAGAAGCCATTTAATAGTTTTAAGTGAAAAAACAAACCACAATTTCTCTCATAATTCACTAAAAATCTGGTGTTTCCAAGTTTTGATTTACACAAATGAGGCTATTTTTTCTGTGCATTTCGTCATTTTTGGCAAATGGAAAAGAGCAGCATGAACATTCTACTAAATTTCTTTTGTGTTCCACGGAAAAAAGGGTTTGAAACAATATGAGTGCAGTAAATGATAAAAGAACTGCCATTTTTAGGTGAACTTTGCATTTAACCATTTAAAGATAACATTAAAAAGCCAAAATAAGGAATCAGCACCATTTTTAGGCCTTTTCATCAAAACATCTGTGATTCTGTGGCACATCTGACATCTTGGCATTATCCTTGAAAAAAATAATAAAAAAATTAAGTTTCTGTCTTCATATTCTTATCATCTTGACATCAAAAAGGAGATGTTTGGTAGGATGTTCATGCTGCTCTCTCCAATACACTGAAAGTGAAAGGCTCCAAAATAAGGCAAAATGCACCATAAAAGTGGTCCATATGGCTCGAGCGCCATATATGAAGACTTCAGAAGCCATTTAATAGTCTTAAGTGAGGAACACACCAAAATTTCACTCATTATTCACTGAAAATCTGGTGTTTCTAAGTCTAGACATACTATTTTATACACAAATTATTTTTAAGAGCTGCAGCAGAACTTAAATTACTTACATTTCAGTCTGTTCCTCATCCAAAAGTATCAAACGACCTTAAATATAGTGCACATGGGCTATTTTTTTGGTGCATTGAGTCATTTTTGGAGCCTTACAGCCTCTGGTCTCCATTCACTTTCATTGTATGGAAAAGAGCAGCATGAACATTCTACTAAATTTCTTCTTTTGTGTTCCACGGAAAAAAAGTACGTCATGTGGGTTTGGAACAATATGAGTGTAGTAAATGATAAAAGAACTGCCATTTTTTGGGTGACCTTTCCAGTTAACCATTTAAAGATGTTTTTAAGGGATCAGCACCATTTTCTGGCCTTTTCATCAAAACACATCTGCGATTCAGACATTTTGGCATTATCCATGAAAAATATTTCTCTCACTATTCACTGAAAATCTGGTGTTTCCGGGTCTTGACATATTAATATCCAAAAAGAAGACAAAAAAAAAAAAAAAAAACACAAATGACATTGTAGAGCTGCAGCAGACTTTAAATAACTTAAAAAACCTGTCCCTGATGCAAAAGCATAAAATGACTTAGAATATAGTGCACAAGTCATATTGGAACTTTTTTTTAAACACCATAAAAGTAGCCCATATGGCTTGAGTGGCATATCTAAAGACTTCAGAAGCCATTTAATAGTCTCAAGTTAAAGAACAAACCAAAATTTCTCTCATTATTCACTAAGAATCTAGTGTTTCCAAGTCTTGAAATACTATGGAGTCTGTTCCTCATGCAAAAGTATCAAATGACCTTGATTATAGTGCACATGGTCTATTTTTTCCTGTGTTTTTTGTCATTTTTGGAACCTTACAGCCTCTGGTGTCCATTCACTTTCATTGTATGGAAAAGAGCAGCATGAACATTCTACTAAATTTCTCCTTTTGTGTTCCAAAGAAAAAAAGTATATAAATGTGGTAAATGACTGAAAGAACTGCCATTTTTGGGTGAACTTCCCATTTAACCATTTAAAGATGTTTTTAAAAAGCCAAAAATAAGGGATCAGCACCAATTTTCACTATCTGTGATTCAGACATCTTGGCATAATTTTCGAAAAAAATAAAAATAACATTAACTTCTGTAACTAGTTAGATCACATTCATTTCAATTGTGATATGAATAAAAGTCACATCTTTTCAGTGCTGGTGATGCAGCGTTTTCAGCCGCTGTTGTTTATGATCCTCAAATGGAAAACTACTTATGAAAATGTGAAATTATGTCAAGAATGTGAGACATGAACAGTAAAAAAAACTGAAATGAAACTTGTGGTGGTTTAAATACTCCAAAAATTTGATATTTTCACAACTGACAGATTACCAACACAGTAATCTATAATAAAAAATATCTAAATTGAAATCTTGTGGTGCTGTGAAGAATCCTAAATTTGTAGAAGTCCCCTTTAAAAAGCCAGTAGCTAAAGCGTGGACGACCAATCAAACATGATGCTCCATGCACGCTGTTTGTGTAGGCAGCACAGCTCTGAAAAAAGCACACGTACAAGCACACACGTAGGAAAACAGAGATACACGTCCGCACGGCTGGAAAATACGGTCACGTTTGCATGCTGACGTCTTGAGGGGATATTCCACATTTGGTTGCAATGCCATTGAAACTTGGTAGTGATATGAATCGTGTTTATTTTACACCGCTGAGCTGACCAAATGTCAAGCGCAATTTACTTCCTCTTAAATCTGTAAACAACTTCGTGATGGATTTAATGCCCAAGAAACTCAGAGTGAGTAAATTGCATTACACAAACCGTCAATATCACATAATCCATTCTTCAGGAAACAATTTTCTACTGACTTTTTATGATTCCACTGTGTGAGCGTCGCATTGAGTAAGAATGGCACTTTGCAGGATCGTACGCGACAATAAAAACAACAGAACGACATAGAAACCCAGTCCATGCTTAGCAGCAGAGGCGCAAAACCAACAGGACACAAGTGCCAGGGTAGGAAAAAAGCCCTTTCGCTGAAAAAACGTGCATACAGCGGAAAAAACGCGCTATAGAAAAACGAACGAAGACAACCGTCGACGATTAGCTGCAGCTACACAATTTAAAAAAAAGGAGATTTTGCTTCAGAGCTCGGTTTGAGAGTTCTGCAGCAGTGCGGCTCAAAGCTGGACCCTTCAAATGTCCATGTAGTCGTCTTCCTCATCCGACTCGCTTTCAAGAGAGGACTCCTGACTCGACGTCTCTTGCACCTCTAAAGCGGGCTGAGCCAGAGTGTCTTTCTTCACATTAGCTGCCGACTGAGAGGACAGGATCACATTCTGACCAAAAAAACAGACAAAGAGAAAGAGCATTTTAATACAGCATCTGATGATCTACAGCGCATCCAAAAATATTTATTTCTAAAAGTGTGCAAATACATTTTGGGTCATTGATGACAGTGCTGGGAAGGTTACTTTGGAAATGTAGTAGTTTAAAACATAAGTAGTGTAACTATTTCAATTACTTATTAAAGTAATGAAACCGATTACATTTTGATTACTTCTTAATTAAAATTTCTACATTTTTTTCTAAATGTTTCTAAACTGTTAACATTTTCAAACCTTTAAAGCACTGATTATTGGCGAGTTTATTCTGAGCTTGAATACTGAATCATAAGACGTATTTTAATAGCTATGATACTTTTTAAATCAAATCTCTGCATGTCTATGACAGCAAACACTACCATCTAACAATGCCTTGAAAAAACAAAGTGGTCATACGGGCTTGGAACAATATAAGTCAAGACAATGATAAAAGAACTGAACTTTCCATTTAAACATAACTTTAAAAAGCCAAAAATAAGGGATCAGCACCATTTTTAGGCCTTTTCATCAAAACACATCTGTGATTCACACTTCTTGGCATTATGCTTGAAAAAATCAAAATAAAAAAAGAGTACATTTCTGTCTTCATATTCTTAACATCTTTTCATCAAAAAGGAGATGTTTGGCAGGATGTTCATGCTGCTCTTTCCCACACAATGTAAGTGAATGGTGACCAGTTTAAGAGGACGAAAAGCACCATAAAAATGGTCCATATGGCTTGAGCGGCATATTTGAAGCCTTCAGAAACCATTTAATAGTCTTAAGTTAAAGAACAAACCACAATGTCTCTCATTATTCACTAAAAATCTAGTGTTTCCAAGTCTTGACATACTATTTTATACACAAATGAGATTTAAGAGATGCAGCAGAACTTAAATTACTTAAATTTCAGTCTGTTCCTCATCCAAAAGGATCAAATAACCTCGAATATAGTGCACATGGGCTATTTTTTCAGTGCTTTTTTGTCATTTTTGGAGCCTTACAGCCTCTGGTCTCCAAAACGAGCAGCATGAACATTCTACTAAATTTCTCCTATTGTGTTCCAAAGAAAAAAGTAAGTCTTATGAGTCATATAACTGTAGAAAATGATAAAAGACTTGCCATTTTTGGGTAAACTGTTAATTTAAACCCAAATAGGACATAAAATAGTTATCGAATAAGCTTGTGTCATATTCTGTCTCTTAAACTCTTGAAAGACTGGCGTCTCATATTTTAAAGCAGTCAGTGCAATTTTGGAAAGAAGTCAATCAAATCTGTATGTGTCAGAAAATTTTCATAAGTGACTGTTACAAGTTACACATTATTTTAAGGTGTCCTTGTTACAGTGTAATTATACATTTAAGTACTGAATAATATTAATGAAATACATGTTTTTACTATAGGGTTTGGCTTAGGGTTACTTGCATGTACTTATGCAAAATTAATTGTTATTTTAATAGTAGGTACATGTAACGTGTAACAAGTACACCTTAAAATAAAGTGTTACCCAGTTACATTTATTTTGTAATTAAATTACATAATGCTGTTAAATGTAACTAGTTACTCCCCAACACTGATTGTGTTAATGTCTAAATATTGCAAAAAGCTTATTTGCTTTTATCTGAATAGTGAAGGGAATGAATATTGGGTTCAGTGATATATAAAAAAAAAAAAAAACCAACCTTGAGTTTTTGCTTGGTCTCCTCAGAGATGCTACCTTTCGGGGAGAGCAGGGTGGGCGTGGGGGGCGTCACTGTTATCTCTGGGGGGAATTTAGTGACTGTGGAGGGGATCACCAGTTTGGGCATGTTGGGAGGAATTCTGGACCGAATGCGACTTGCATCTCCCTGCTTTGACTGGTCACTGTCTGTAAAAATTCATGGAAAAAAAAAGCAATGTGTTAGTTTAGATGCGGTAATTATTAATATTCTAAAAATGTGGAAAATTAAAGTAGAGAATGAGTAGGTGTTATATAATTTAATAATTAAAATATTTTAATTATAGCATTAATTATTTATATGTAAACATCAATGCATATTTATAATAGTAGATACCAAATGATTCAATTAATGTTTAAAAGTTTGGGGTTGGCAAGTTTTTTTTTGTGTTTTTGAAAAATTACTTAGTACAACTTAACATTTCAAGTTAACTAAACTTATTTTAGTTAACGTAACTTAATATTCTAAGGCAGCAGGGTAACAAATTATTTTAAGCTGACTTTTTTTACAGAGTTGGCTCTGTATGTATAAATGGTGGAAACATGGTTTTGTTTACTACACAAATACTGAAGCACATGTGAGGCTTGCAGTGTTTTTCGGCCTCTGTGTCTCACTATATGACGACATGAACACATGAATTTCATCTCCAGAGCTACTGTGAGAGTCATTTCATGTGAATTTTACCATTTCATTTGAGAAAACTAGCATCATATCATACTGTATACACACAGTAACTTTATGGCAACCTGTCAAAATAACATGTTTAACATGTAACAGAAATATATTACTCTTGTATTACTTTTGTACAGTATAATGTACATCTTTATATATTTCTATTTCTGGCCAATTTAAATAAAACAATTAAATGATAGAAATAAATATTACAACCAGATTAACCACTTAATTGTAGAAAAAAAACTCTACAATTATTATTAAAACTTTTTAACAGAATATTCACACAAATTTTCTTCCGTGTATTAATTTTAACAGTAAACCTCTGTTTGTTTGCCCCAAAATAAAAAGGTTTAATTTTCATTAGATTAAAAATAAATAAATGTTTCATTTGATTATCAGAAAAATTAGAACACAAAAAATTCTGAAAAAAAGAAAGAAAGAAAGAAAGAAAGAAAGAAAGAAATAGAAAAAGAGAAAGAAAAACATTTTAGCCCTTTTGTTCAAAATGTTGAAACAGAGTTTTGGACTCTTTTTTTTCACTAAAATAAATGTTTTTGTTATTATACAGACAATAAAATACCAGAAAAAGTACCATTGGGTACCGGCACCCCTGCCCCGTCCATCCCCCAAATGTTCAGTGTCACATGATCCTTTAGAAATCAGTCTAATATGCCGATTTGCTGCTCAAGAAACATTTCTGATTATTATCAATGTTTGATAACAGTTGTGCTGCTTCACATTTTTGTGAAAAAGTGAGCATGTCACCTGTGCTGGTGTGTGTCGAGCAGGACGGGGGCTCATGACCGGCCCACTCCTGTGTGCTGTGAATCTGAGAGACGGTGGCCATCTTCATCTGCTGGCACAGATGGGACTCCTGCTGGCGGTACAGCAGACCCTCAGTAACCGGCTCCTCTCTGTCCTCTGCACAGACACAGAGACATGTGCCATTAGTAAACAGATCATTTAGACCCAAAAATCTGATCACAAGGGCCACATTCAAACCTTTTTTTTAAAGCGTAACATCAACTGAATTCTGTATTAATGCATCAAGTACATAACGCATCTCAGTACTATTATAGTATTTATTAGTATTTTGAATGAATTTTTATTTTCAAAAATTTAGTTCATTTTTAGTAAATTTATTATTTGTTTATTTTTTTTATATTTCTGATTAGTGTAATTTTTATTTCAGTTAGTTGCAGAAGCAACATTAAAACCAAATACATTTTTAAGACGTTTAACCATTTTCTAATAACTACACTTTATTTCAGGTTTTTTTTAAGGTTATTTAGAATATCGGCATTATTTTTCAGTCAATAAAATGTGTCTGAGGTACAGTGTTGTCAAGGATTGAGGTTACTATGGTTGTGAGAATGACATCATTATTTAATCAGCTTAATAACCACTGACTGTAAACATCACAGCAGTAATCAATAATACAGTGCCAGATATAGCATGTCTGTGTGCATCTAAGCATGTTTACGATGACTATGCATGTTTACTCCTAATGTCATTTGACATAACATCTCATGAGGTACAAACTGTGACTGCATTTCAAAGACTGAGCTGATTGACACAAATGTGATTTTGTAGTAGTGCATGTACTTTCATTCGGCCTCAAGGACACACACACAGGGCCTTTCTGTCGTATACATGCACATTTAACACAATCATGTACTTGGGCACTTCATCCTTGTTTCCTTAGCAACTGAGCACGAAGTACAGAACATAGAACACATCAGCCTGAACGAGACACAGCGAACACACCCGTTAAACGCCAGTCTGTCTTCGCATGCATCTTATGTGAGAACAGACACAACTTGCTCTATTAGTAATGAAAGTTTGGCAAAGTTACAAGCTGCACACTGATTCCCAGCATGCAGTGGTTACATAAAGTTTAAATCATAAACAGAACAAATAAATTCTTGAACACACACCCCCTCTGCTGGACACATGTGTAAACTGAGTGACAACCAAAGGAGCTACTCAAAAGGGTGTGTTTGAAATAATATACTACCATACTACTTTTATATAGTACGTAATCTACTGTGCATACCCTGCAACTTTTCAGTATGCATTCAACATCTACATGTCCTACTATGCCTTTACCAAAATGTCTAGTATACAACAGAGTACAGAATACTGTACAGAATACAGTATTCCACAATTCCATGCTCTCAATTTGACATTCTAAATGTAGATAATTACTTTTGTCTTTTTATTACTCATTATTTGTTTGGACTATCAAACGTGTAGTCTAGAAAACTGAAATAAAAAGAGAAAATAACCATATTTACCATTTAAAGTCTGAGGTTGATACTTTTTTTAATGTTTCTAAAACAAGCCTCTTATACTCATCAAAAGCTGCATTTATTTGATCAGAAACACATTAAAAGCAGTAATAATGTGAAATATTATTACAATTTAAAATAACCGCTTTCTATTTGATTATATTTTAAAATGTAATTTATTTTTGTGATGCAAAGCTGAATTTTCAGCATCATTACTTCAGTCTTCAGAGTCACATGATCCTTCAGAAATCATTCTAATATGCTGATTTGCTTTTCAAAAAACATTTATTATTATCATTGATGAAAAAAGTTGTGTTGCTTCTTATTTTTGTGGAAACTGGATTTTTTGATTAACAGAAAGTTTAAAATAGCAGCATTTATTTGAAATCAAAATCTTGTAACATTGTAAATGTTTTTTATATTCACTGTAAATCAATTTAATATGGAAGCCCATTTCCACCACTGAATAAAAATAAAAAAGGTTATTGCAACTTTTTCTTCACAATTCTGACTTCTTTTCCTCAGAATTGCAAAATAAACGCACAATTGCAAAATAATATATATTTGACTAATATAATAGACTGCAAGATATAAACTTGCAATTCTGAAAAAAGTAAAAAAAAAAAAAAAAATCTGACTATATCTCAGAATTGCGACTTTATTTCTCGTAATTGTGAGTATATATCATGTAATTCTGACTTATAACATGCAATTACAAGATTATAATGCAATTCTGATTTAATTTCTCAGAACTGCAAGTTTATATCACACAATGATATAAACTTATGACTTCATATGAAGATTTAAACTCGCAATTGCATGAAAAAAGTCAGAATTGTGAGTTTATGTCTCACAATTCTGAAAAAAAATCTGAATTGCGAGATGTAAATTCACAGTTATTTGTAAATTCGCAGTTATTAGAAAATTGTGAGATAAAAAGTCACATTATTATTTTTTTATTTTTTTATTTTTTTTTAAATTTAGTGTCGGAAACAGGCTTCTATAATTTAAAGCATCCACGCTGAATAAAAGGTTTAATTTTTTTCACAAAAAAAATCTTACTTGCATGGTAGTGTAATTCTGAGATGATAACTGAATGGCTGATAATTGTACTAATTTAAACCTGCACACTCACTAGGAAGTATATGCAGCACACATTGCACAATATGCAGCGAATAATATGCTAAATGTTATACACAGCAGATTCTTTTATGTTCAAATAATTTAAATCATTTAAAAGACAAAAAAAAAGAAACCTATAGATGCCATACCTGTTTGAGGCAAGAAGGCCATGCTTGCTATTGGTTGGCTAGGCGTCTTCCGCTGTTGTGATTGGTCGGGTTGGCTGGAGGGCGGGCAGTAGATCTGTGTTGGAGTGCTGTGTGTCTGCGGCTGTATGAGAAGCGGTCGAGGGGTCTTGCTCAGCTTGGCCTCCCCGTCCTGCGTTGATGCTGTGTACGTGTGCGAGTGGAGGCACGGCGTGGAGAACGATGCTGGGAAGAAGATGTCTCGCTGGTCTTTACTAAACTTGGGAGTGCTGGGTGCATCACTGGAGCTCTGAGAAACAGATGGGACAGAAAAACAGTGCCATGAGTTGACGTCATCAAAATAACTCTTTCTGTTTTAATACAATTTAATTTATTCCTGTGCTCAAAGCTACATTTTCAGCATCATTACACCAGCCTTCAGAGTCACATGATCCTTCAAAAAATCATTCTAATATGGTTTTAAAATAAACTACTATAAACCAAATTTTATTCAACAACAGCATTTATCTCTCAGAATAAGCATAACAGCAATGTAGCCACTGAAACAACCAATCAATGAGCAGGAAATGCACTTGTTGAGCAAATATCCAATCAAAAGCTTGCGCTACAAACTCGAACATCCAATCAGATGCATCCGTGAGGCCTACCTGTGAACTAGTGTTTCGTTTTGCCCTGCCAAGATCCGTCTATCAAGATGGACGCTTCAGTAGACGCTCAGCAGAAAAAAAGCAAGTGAACAGACAAACAAACTAAACAGCTCTGGGTCCTGTGTGCGCGCGTGTCTTGAGAGAAGCACTCAGGGACACGCTCACAGCTCCACAAACAAACTATACCACAACAGAACCAGCTGTTGCCATAGCAACACAGCCAAACCGCAGCCAATAGCTGATCAAACGACCACGCACTCTCTCTTTTTGGAGAGCTTCGCTCTGTCTCTCTCTCAGAAGTGTCGGACCCGGTGCGGATCATATCTTTTTGGTGCGCTAATGTTCGCTAAAAGCTTCCAGTAGGAAGGATGGAAAGTTTAATTACGCTGCAGCATATGATAAAAGACAGAACTAAACTTTTCTTCAGAAGAAAATATGAGTGGTGCTTGTATGTGTGAAACTAGAACAAAAACAGGTCGAAATATTACCTCGAAAACTACACTATGATTTAGTCATCCTCAAGCCATCCTAGGTGGTTATGATTTTTTTTCTTTCAGACAAATACAGTTGGAGTTATATTGAAACCTGGCTCTTTCACTTCATAATGGGAGTGAATGGGTGTTGAGATTTTGAAGTCCGATAAAGTGCATCCATCCATCATAAAAAGTACTCCACACGGCTAGGGGTTAATAAAGGCCTTCTTAGGTGAATCGATGCGTTTGTGTAAGAAAAACATCCATATTTAAAACTTTATAAACCACAATCTCTAACTTCTGCTAACTGTCGTTCATGTGTTGACGGGAGAGTGGCGTTCCAGCGGATGATGGAGGACATAGGCGTAGCATAAGCTCTAATGAGAAGATGCTAGTCTCACGAGAAACAACAGTACATCAGTTAGCGGAAGCTAGAGATTACAGTTTATAAAGTTTTAAATATGGATAATTTTTATTCCACAAAAGCATTGATTTACGTTAGATGTCTTTTATTATCTCGGAGCCGTGTGGAGCACTTTTTATGTTGGATGGATGCACTTCATTGAGCTTTAAAATCTCAACAGCCACTGCTATTACAAAGCTTGGAAGAGCTATAACTTTTTTTTTTTAAAGTGGCCATATGATGCGATTTCATAAGCTGTTTGTGCATATATAAGATCTGTACTGTTGCAAAGATTAAAGTCTCAAACCCAAAGAGATGTTCTTTATAAAAGTTAAGACTCAGCCACACCTTCTTAAAATGACTCACTCAAACACGCCACCACATGTCTAGGTCACGGTGTGGGTAGATTTGCATAACACCGCCCAAATGTATACACAAACAAAGGCGGCATAGCTTTAATTCTCGCTGTACTATTGTTGCAACAGCTACCATTTTGTGGAAATGCTTTGTGTTTCGTTGCGAAAGTGAAACTACTTTGTTTGGCCTTCCAAATAAGTACACAACCAGAAATCAGTGGTTAAGTTATATTTACACTGTTCCTGAACAATAAAATTCAAATATTCAAGTGTGTGCAGAGCATTTTATGGAGGATTGTTTCCTGAACCTGGGAGAGTATCCTACAATGCTGGCTGTGCACACTATAAAGTGGGGCAATTCCAATGTTGAAAGGACAGTCTGGCACGTCTGACTCACAGTCTATAAGTACGTTTTCATATTTAAAGAATTTGCTACTGACCATTCAAACGTGAGTCTTGAGCAGTGTAGTGTAGTGCTTGTTGTTTCTACGATCACAAATGCAGACATGGTGTTATGTTTACGCGACGCAACGCATAAAAGGACAGTGTAAGTCATTATAATCAGTAATAATGTCCTCACTGGATGGAACAAATGCCTCAGTTATAATGGGTTTTATTGTTTTTGTCTTGTCACACCGGGACACGGCATCACAACATGGTAAGCAGCGTGACGTTTCCATCACACACTTGAGGTATTCGGCCAATCACAATGCACTGGATAGCTGGCCATTCAGAGTACACCACGCTTTTCAGACCGATAAGCTTTGTAAAAATGTACGCGTTTCAGAAAGGCGGGTCAGAGAGGACCAACCATTTGATTTCTGATCAAATTTCTGAGATATCTGAGATTTGCATGGCTGGCCACCAATAGTCAAATAACTGTTAGTTGGCGAGATGAGGTTTAGTAGACCGATTTCGTTAGCTAATGAATGTATCAAGGCTGAACAAGCACCATGTAGAACAGGGCAGGACTGGGACAAAATTTCAGGCTGGGAAATATCACACTCATCCAGGCCATCCTATACACCCACAACAAATTCTGAAACCACAGAAAACCCTATTTTTTGTATGGCCATCCCATTGCAAAACAACCACCTCATAGTATTCGGTTTGCAATAACATATGTTTATTTTAGGTCAATTTAAAGGATCACATTATGACCATGTGTCGTTTTATCTTAAAATTACTTAAATACTATAGATTTAATAAAACTATATTTTCTAAATTGCCTAAATTTCAAAATAAGTACAATAATGATGACATCATGACAATATCTTTTCAGAAAAATTCTAATACTGTTATTGCATTATCACAAGTCATTTTTCTCTTAACTAAATTAACCATGAGCAACAAATTTCATGGTTCAAAACCATGGTTAATTTGTGGTTACCATGGTTTAACTATAGTAACCATGGTTTTTGGTTGTGTTGTTATCTGCCCTAGCTACCTCTATTATAAAGCTGTCCTATAAAATCTGTTTGCTAAATTACTAATGTAATGTTACAGTAGATAATAATGATGCTCTTTAGCATACAGTATTTTGAGTGATGATAGAAATTAATTTTGTTTAGTTTACAGTAGCTGTTATTAATCCTCTGGCTACTGCTAAGAGTTGCTAGCACTTTAAGTAAACAAAGACAAAACTACAGTAGCCTATTTACAGATAAAACTAACTTGCACTTTAAGTCCTGAACAGGACAGTAGTTTTGCCTCTCTGATCCACTCCATTCTCGAGTCACTCTCACTGAATGCTCTGATAGATACAATTCACGTGAGCCGAATCATGCTGCCAGTACAGACTAACCGATTCATGATTTAGAGATTTGTTATTGAATGGTGATCCACAAAATGCAGATTGAAACTAAACAAGCCTGGTTTGAAAATGTAAGTAGTAGAAAGTGCAGATATTTGTGTAAAAATGTAAGAAGTAAAAGCAAAAAGTAGACAGAAAAATAAATAGTGAAGTAAAGTACTGATACCAGAAAAATCTACTTAAGCACAGTAACGAAGTATTTGTACTTAGTTACTTCCCATCTCTGTCGCTTAGTCACAAAAAAAAAACAAAGGAAGGATGAAGTCATGCATTCTGTGACGGACAGATCGTTAACCACTGGTCTACGTGGTAAGACATTGGGCAGGACATCCAATCGCTCACCTATCATTCATTAACCTCAAATACGGCTTTTCATCTGAAAGATGTAGTAGCAGCAACTTTACATGGCCGCTCAATCTAATGTTAACCTAGAAAAACATGTGCGATTGAAGTGTCTGTGCAAAGGGCGGAAGCTGAACAGTAGCGTGATCCCTGCATGACAGATAGGCGTGTTCACTTGCTCTTAAAATACTCAATTTTTTGTCATACAAATAAAAGTAACACATCTTTCGAATCTGTAAAGACTGCGTTTATTTTTGTGCACTCAAAAAACAACAACAAAACATTGCGCTTTTGTAAAATAATGAAAGCAAACAGGATGCGCTTTTTGCCATCTTGGTCTCTGAACTTGAGTGCGTCAAAAACAAATTAACCAAAACTCTGTGTATACCTGCCTTATCAAAATACTTCTCTAGAGTGTTAAATGTCTACTTTCAAAACCAATTCAAATGGAAAACATATTCTCAGATCATGTAATCCGCATGAAACATGCATAGAGGCACATCCACTACTGTGGAGATTACAAGGCCGTAACAAATAAAGAACTAGTTTATCAATAAATTATTAAGTTAATGCAGCCTCCTTATTGTTTTTCCCCTGACACATTCATAATCATTACCAGTTTTGGGGGTAACATATTACAAGTAACGCGAGTTATGTAATAATATTACTTTTTTCAATTAACACCAGTTACTTTTTTCCCCATTTATTGATTGACAAGTCTCCTGTTGGGAAATTGGGAGTAAACACGATGTTACTGTGTTCTAGACTGAATGTGAACATGCATTAATTCATCTCACTCACAAAAAAACAGATTCAGTATTCCTCAAAATGAATAAAAACAGTGAAATGCAAACTCAGAATATGACGCAACCCTGCAATAATTAAATATGTTAAATAAAAAAAAATATCCTCTGTGTATTTAATCCCATTTATTAAACCAGTGTCTTTGCTGTTAAACTAACATTTGTGCTTCATTTATTTATAGCTGAAGAGTGATCTCCTGCATAAACGTACTTTTCTTTCAGCCTGGGGTGAATTCATTTCACTTTTGGTGTAAAACGGCTTTAACATTAGAATTGTTTTATATTAAAAACAAAGAAGCAAGCCCCGCCCAGATTTAAAAAGTAACGCTAAAGTAACGTAACGCATTACTTTCCATAAAAAGTAACTAAGTAACATAAGTAGTTACTTTTTCAGGGAGTAACGCAATATTGTAATGCATTACTTTTTAAAAGTAACTTTCGCCAACACCGATCATTACTGCCACTGTGCTGTGGCAGCTTCATGCATGCACTTCACCGCTTATTAGCGCTTATAATTGTTTATTAATAAATGAACGACTACTAGTCAACCAGAAAAATCTTTGGTCGATGGCAGCCCTAGAGATTTGTTTTGCACATTTTATCAAGCGACAGGTCAATTCATGATTCATAATATAGCCATAACATTTTTTTTATGCCAAGATGGTGCACTCTTATTACTATAAACTCAATGTGTACATGCTTTTTGTTGTTTTATCTTCTGCAATGGGGAAAATGACTTATTGCTTTACAAAAAGCATCTCTCCTGAACAAGTCACATCATTTGTTTTCAATACAAACAGTGAAAGTTACATACTGAAGTTCAATTAACAAAAAGGCCTGCACACACCAAGAACAATAACTTTAACAATACCTATATTGGAATCATTCTAATGCACAGTAATGTTTAGTTTATTATACACCTAAGCTGTAATTACATCTTCTATTTAAGCCTTAAATGCTCAAGCTCTTTAAAGCCAGCTGGATTCTGATTGGCTGTCAGTGTTTTCATTGTTCATCAGCTGGAAAAAACTTCTAAAAGTGTTTCCAATGATTTTGTTCCTCCGAGTCATTATTGTTATAGCCATGATCCGGACTTTTAACGAATCAGAATGATAATTTAAACTTTATAGTTATAGTTATCGTCCTTGAAGTGAATGAGCCTTAACAGCAATTCCATCATTAGTTAACTAAATGCATAATAATATGCCAAAAAGAACTTATTTACAGCCTTTCCCCCCCAAGCTGCCTTTATTTTTGATGCTTGACTGAGATTGTACAAGGGAAAATAATTGGTACAATGTTTCCCACATGAGGCATCTGGTCTAGCCCACAATTCTGACATAATTTAGTAGAAAAACAAAAACTCATCTTTCAGACACAATATCCGACCCTCCGTCAACACAGCAACAAGCATCCAATCTCAACCTGCACCTTTTGACCACAAGGGGGCCAAATGGTCACACTAAAGCAGAGGCTAGTGTTGAAACAGTGCTAATGGAGAAAGGTGTAGATATGAAGGAATTCATTTTCATGTAATGCTAGGCTTCGGTTACACATGTGTAGAGTTGTGCTGCATGGAGCGCAGGAGGTGCGTTGGCACAATCCTGTTACTATGGAAACACTCCTGCTAGGTACGGCGTGCTTTAACATACAAGCAGCACAAATCCACGTGTTCTGCCGTGTGCGCATATGTACATGTGTGCTTAAATATGGATTAACATACTGTACACAAAAGCCTGTTGGACAGCAAAACGATATGCCAATGAGGATTGGTGTCAGTTTTGATTTTAGCAAACAGAAATGTGACTGTGACCTGCAATTTGCATGAGAGGCTGATTTTTGTAATTGCATGTAAACAGACAGTTAGCAAATGGCTGATCATCTGATACAGCAATTATGTAATCTTAGAAATACATAGCCAAACATTAAGTAAATTGCCCTTAAAATATTTATTTACAATGGTATCCAACATTTCCCCCTAACCACTTTAACAACTTATGATTCAGAAAGAAATGTATGATCCTACACTATTCACAGTAGTAACGTTCACAGTTGTAATAATAAGTGCAGAGGCTAGATTTTTAGTGGTGTTTGTTCACCTTCACAATGCTAGGGTGTTGAGGTTGGTTGCCAGAGCACTGCTATTTCATTGCTAAGATATTCTCAATGTTATTTAGAACATTTCTATGTGGTTGATATTCCACTATATATATATAAAATATAGTAAAAAAAACTATATTTTATAATAACAACTATTATTATTATTATTATTATTATTATAAAAACAATATTTGTTATAACTTAAGTAAAATATTACCAATATTTTTATATTATTTAAATATATAAATATATCACTATTGCAGTAATACTGTTACTGTAAAATAAAGTATTTGGTAGTAATAACAACAATAATTTATGTATACATTATATTACAATTTAAATAATAATAATAATAATAATAATAATAATAATAATAATAATAATAATAATAATAATAATAATAATAATAATAATAAGAAGAAGAAGAAGAAGAAGAAGAAGAAGAAGAAGAAGAATTTACATAAAACATTTTATAAATAATAATAATAATAATAATAATAATACTTTATATAAAACAAATATTTTATAATTTGAATACAATATTTAACAGCAATGACAATACAATAATAATAATATTAAAAATAATAATTATTATTAAAACAATATTTTTTTAAATAAATATTTTCAATTTGAAAATAAAATATAAAATATATTAAAACAATATTTTTATATTTAAATTCATTTAAATAATATTTCATATACAAATATTACATAATTTAAATAAAATATTTATTAATAATAATTATTATTATTTTTATAAAACAATATTTTTAAATAAATATTTTACATTTTAAAATAAAATATTTATTAATGTAATACAAATCATTATTATTAAAACTATATATATATATATATATATATATATATATATATATATATATATATATATATATAGATATATAGATATAGATAGATAGATATATATATATATAACTATTTATATTTATATATAAACAACAGTAAAGCTTTTTTAAATGGTCCTATCACTATACAGCTTTAATTTTGTTGGAAAACTGCTGTGAAACCCTAAAGCTTCTCATTTGTTGACACATTTTAAAGCAACTCTAGTTACAAAACTGGGGAAACTGTTCACTCTGACATGTGCAGCGGTCAGTTATCAAGTTTCATATACTAGCCAACACCAATTTTTACTTATATTTGATGCTTTGCGATTGTTAATTTTAGACCCTGGCTGAGATTGTAAAGGTGTCCCGAGGACACAGTCACTAGATGGCGTTGTTCATGTTGTGTGGCTGAAAGCTGTGGTATTTATGTATAAAATACATCCATTTTAAACACATTTGAAAATGCGGAATTTTTTTTATGAAAAAGCTGTATACACGGTCCACACATGGGAGTTTGCACCAGTGGAATATATTTGCTCTCTATTCATGCTTTTTCCTGCACTCTAAAAGCCACATGATGACTCAAATGACAACAAACAGCAAACAAAACCATTCATAACCTCGCAAAACAACAGCAGTTCTTCCTGTAGCCTTAAATGACAACTCTAATTTCACAGCACCTACAGATGCAGAGAGTGAGTGAGCGACTCTTTATAGTCAGTGAGCAGCAGACAGCACAAAGAGACAGCAACCCACTGACAGCAAGTTAATGAACTCCAAACACGTTAATGGACCTTCAGCAATTACAGCAATTGAGAAATTACGGAGGTTTAAAAGCGACTGCATGCTACACATGAACTTCAGGAGCGGTGGGCTTTATGACAAGGGGGTGGCAGAGCCTAGCGGTTAACACTGTGGCAACTAACCACAGGTTAAAACGCTGACTTTTACTGACTCCCATGTCATTTGAAACCTGTATGAGACTCCCCATCAAAAAGTGTCTCCTTATTTTAATAGGGTTATGGTTAGATATAGACAAACAATTTAGACACAATTTCCAACCTTATCCATTTTTGTTCTCTGACTTACAAAGTATCCCATTATTTGGTGAGAAAACACTGTACAATTCAGATGGTGAGTGAAATATTCAAATGAATCAAATTGAATTGTAAACAAATTCAGAATCTAAAGTGAGATCTGTCTGCGAAAATGGTGTCTGCATTTCCAATTCTAAACTGCTGATAAAAAAAAATAAAAAAATAAAAAAAAAATACACATAACATGATACACCTAACTCGCAATTCTCACTTTTTTTCTCAGAATTCCATGATATAAACTTGCAATTCTGACTTTTTTCTCAAAATTCCACAATATGAACTTGGAATTCTAACTTTTTTTTAATCAGAAATCCATGATATAAACTCACAATTCTCACTTTTTCTCAGACTTCCGTGATAAAAACATGCAATTCTGACTTGTTTTCTCAGAATTCTGATATAAACTCGCAATTCTAACTTTTTTTCCAGTAATCCGTGATAAAAACATGCAAGTCTGAATTTTTTTCTCAGAATTCCATGATACAAACAATTATAATTTTTTTTTATCAGTTCTATCAATTCTATTATATGAACTTGCAATTGACTTTATTTCTCAGAATTCCGTGATAAAATATTGCAATTCTGACTTTTCTCAGAATTCCGTGATAAAAACTCACAATTCTCACTTTCTTCCTCAGAATTCCGTGATAAAACTTGCAACTGATTGTCTCAGAATTCAGTAATATAAACGTGCAATTCTGACTTTTTTCAGAATTCCCTGATAAAAACTCACAATTCTGACTTTTTTCCTCAGAATTCCATGATATAAATTTGCAATTTGAACTTTTTTCTCAGAATTCCGTGGTAAAAACTTGCAATTCTGACTTTTTTCTCAGAATTGAGTGAAAAAAACATGCAATTCTGACTTTTCCCTCAGAATTCTGTGATAAAAATGTGCAATTCTAACTTATTTTTCAAACTTTCGTGAGATAAACTCACAATTCTGACTTTTCTCAGAATGATAAAAACTCACAATTCTAATGTTTCAAAATTCCGAGATATAAACTCGCAATTCTGACTTTTTTCCCTCCGAATCCCATGCTATAAACTAACAATACTCACTTTTTTCTTAGAATTCCGTGATATAGTCTCACAAATTCTGACTTTTTTCTCAAAATTCCGTAATATCAACCTCGTTCAGACTGTAAGCCCAAATCCATCTGATAGCCTGAATGATAAAGAACTACACGAAATCCGATTTGTGCAAATCCGCTTCGATGTGGTTTGGAATCCTATTCAAATCGCATTACTGGAAATCCGTTTCAGTCTTACAGGTCAGAACGGAATATCGTTGTCATGTCGTAAGACATCTGTATTGCAGATACTGTTGTTTTTAGCATAGGCATAACAACGCAAAGGCACTGCCACAGAAACCAACGCACACCCCTAAAATAAAGAGCACTTATGGACACACAAATCGGGTATGAGCAGTTGTGATACACTGTGTGGACAGTCAGATTCCATCCAGATATGCACAAAATCGGATTTGGGCTGACAGTGTGAATGAGGCTTGACTTTTTTCCTCAGAATTCCATGACACAAACTCGCAATTCTGACATTTTTCTTCTCCAAATTTTTTGTCATTTTTGGAGCTCGATTTGCTTTCATTGTATAGATCACTGTGCCTAAAATCTCATTTTGTTTTCTCGAAAAAAGATACATGGGTTTAAAATGACACAAGAGTGAGTAAATGATGATAGAATCTGGCGCTGCAGGGGATATAATATGCCTATAATAAATGTACCCCAAGTCACTTAGGATAAAATTGCCAGTCAGATGACTAATGAGTAATCAGTAAAGAAAAAAGAAAAAGAGCTTAAACAGCCTCAAATCGTAAAGGGAAAACCTCTCCAATGACATGAGTATGTTATGATTGTGCAATGACTGATTGTACGAGTGTGACTGAATTCTGTCATGTTTGATTTGAGCAGGTTTGTTAGTGCTCTGCAGTATATCACATAGATTGAAGCATTTGTGATGAGCACCCCCCACCCACTCACTCTCTCTCAAACCAATGCATAAGCCCACGATTCCCACCGACAGGCGCATTTCCTGTTTGACTGCTTGCTTCAGAGCAAGACGACTTCTGAGGTAAACAACAAAGACGGGAGACGTGTTGAATAAACAAACCGCCTCAAACAGTCTGAGGAAAGAGGATGAGTTTAATTTTAGTGATTCTTTACTAATGCTGTGAGCAGGTCACAATGGAAAGAGGAGCAGAGAGTAACCGTCCTCATCTTATTTTGAGTCAGTGCTGCAGTGAGTGACTGAGAAATCAAAGCGATTCAGTGAAAGACAGAGTTGTTAGACTGATTCTGTTCAGACTGATGATTCCAGTGTCTAATTCAGTCTAATTTGCCAAAGTGACACTCAGGTTTGAGAGACTGTAACTGATCTGCTGACTGGCATATAACAATGGTGTAATTAGGACACATAGTCAACACAGTTTCTAACAATATGTCTTTACTATCACTTTCTATCAACTGAACACATCCTTGCTGAATACAAGCACTAATTTCTTTCAAAGAAAGAAAGAAAGAAAAAGTTACTGACCCTAAACTTTGAACGACAGTGTATATTGTTACAAAAGATTTCTATTTGTAAATTCTGTCCTTTTTAATGTTTTAGTCATCAAATAATCCTGAAAAAACTATAACAGTTTCAAAAAAACAATAAATAAATAAGCAGTGTAACTGTTCCCAACACTGATAATAAATCAGCATATTAGAATGATTTCTGAAGCATCATGTGACACTGAAGGCTGGATAATGATGCTGAAAATTCAGCTTTGCACCTTAGGAATAAATTACATTTTAAAGTATATTAAAATAGAAAACCACTATTTTAAATTGCAATAATATTTCACAATATTACAGATATTTTCTGTATTTTTAAACAAATAAACGCAGCCTGGATGAGCAGAAAAGACTTACTAATCTTTAAGTTTTGAATGGCAACAGCATATATATATAAAAATCTAAACATTTAATTTAAATAAAAAATTTAGATATTTTATAAATATTAGACAATATATCTAAAATTTATCTAATATAAACCAAATATTTGGATGTTTGTTTTTGGAATAAAACTACAGTGGGTGTCCTATTATACAGTATATTACTTTTATATTATATTATATTATATTATATTATATTATATTATATTATATTATATTATATTAAGTAAAACACATATTTTAAAGGAAAGCTGTTCAAAGAACCCTGAAAAAAATGCATCATAATTTTCACATAAATATTAAGCAACTGTTTTCAACATTGATAATAATAATAAATGTTTCTTGAGCATCAAATCAACATTTTAGAATGAAGGATTCTGAAGGATCATGTGACACTGAAGACTGGGGTAATGATATTGAAAATTCAGCTTTTAACAGAAATAAATTACATTTGAATTTTTTTAATTAAATAGAAAACTTTAAAATTTTATCAGGTATCAAATAGGCTTT
Organism: Labeo rohita; assembly: GCF_022985175.1. Classification (NCBI taxonomy): domain Eukaryota; kingdom Metazoa; phylum Chordata; class Actinopteri; order Cypriniformes; family Cyprinidae; genus Labeo; species Labeo rohita. The sequence continues at coordinate 6,386,693 of NC_066876.1, forward strand.
TTTTCTTAACATTTGCAAAAAAGGGGTGAGTAACTGATTATGGTATGGTTATTTATTTATTTATTGTATGTTCTACTACTATTATATTTAAAAAAGTATTACTTTTTGTGAAATATGTGAACCATCTTTAAACACTTAGAAATTAAATAACTAAATAAACACTTTTGAACACCATTTTGCAAGTGATTCTGTAATATGCCAACTTAAAAAAAAGTAATACATTTAATGAGGGTAAGCTTTTTTTGTTGTTGTGTTTCATCACATACAATTCCTAATCTCAAAACACAGCAAATTACACAGTATACATGCACTGCAGGGAAGACAGATAATTGTTTTGTACCTGGCATTCAAATTGGAATAAATCGCTCTGATATTATCTTACAACACCGGCCTAATCAAATTGATGCAGATGAAAAACAGCAGCGCTACACTGCGCGTCCCTATCTGCGGTGGTGTTTTACACGCTAATGGTGGACCAACATGGTCGACCTGTCGGTTATCAGACAGAAAACACTGTAGTAATGGCGCATTAGAGCAAAGTAAGCAGCAGAGGAGATGAACAGATAGCATGAGTGACAGTGATGTGAAATGAAAGCGATTGAATCGGGGGAAGAGGTGGGGGGCTGCTTGAGTGGGTGAGAGATGGAGAGAGGAAAAGAAAGAGAGATGAGACACACAGCAGGAGCTCTTATATGTTTTGCCCAGACTAGTTTCAGCACACTAATGAATGGCTAATGAAAAGAGCGAACGCTCTCATACAGGAGCGAATGAGAGCTGAACATCAGGCAGATCCGTACGCGCGTCTCTCTGAAGAAAACCCAGTCATCGGTGACGCTCGGGGGATGTTTGGAACGCAATACATTTATGATAATGTATCCTTGTAACCTCAGTTTTCACTGAAATACTACAGTTACAATACAACTATTGCTTATTTGACATACTAAAGTTTTTTTATGCTCACCATGGATGTATCTATCAAAAATGTAATAAAAACATTTTATTTACAAATGTTTTTTTTAATAAACAAAATATTTCAAGTGTTCTAAAATTGTGCAAAAATAAAATTTGCTGAAATTTGATGAAAATATTGCTATTAACTTCCATTCAAAAGTTGGGGTTGGTAAGATTTTCAAATGATTTTGAAAGTCTCTTAAGCCTCCAAGTCTGCATTAATTTGATAAAAAAAAATACAGAACAATACAAGAAATATTGTGAAACAATTTCAATTTAAAATAAATGTTTTATGTTTGAATATATTTAAACATGCTATTTATTTCTGTGATCAAAGCTACATTTTCAGCATCATTACTCCAGTCTCTGGTGTCACATGATCCTTCAGAAATCATTCTAATATTCTGATTTGATAATCAAGAAATATTTCTGATTATTATTATTAAACATGTCAGTTACAACAGTTACATTTTTAGGATTCTTTGATGAATAGAAAGTACAAAAGAATTTAATTTATTTTAAAAAGAAATCTTTCGTAACATTATACATTTTTTGCACATACATTATACGTAACTGTGACTTTTGATCATTTTAATGCACCTAATAGGACATCTGTAACAGTATAAATTTCTTTAAAGAAATTTTACTGACCCTAAACTTGAAATATTATTCAACAATACAAATTCAGGTTTACTGTTATTTTCATACACTGCAGTGCAATGACCAAAAATGAAATTTTGTAAACACTTCACATGATCTACAATGTGACGAATGAACTGGAAGCATCTTTTCATGGCTAATTAGAAAATTAATGTAAAAAAAAATAAGCAACCAACAGAAATCATTTATATGGTATGGTATTATATGGTATTTATATCCAACTGTAAAACATTTTTAAATTATCTATTTATTTAATTTTTTAATAGTTTTTTTATTTTTTATTAATATTTATTTTTATAAATGTATCTATTATCTATATTAGTAATAGACTAATATATTAAAAGAATAACACTAAATACAACCAAAAACGATATATTCATGGAATAACATTCTAATATGACGCCACACCGACAGGCATCTGAAAATGGCTCGATTTGAAAAGAGGATATTATTTTTACAGATTAATTTAAAACCATCGCATGGACTTTTATCATTATAGGGTGGATGTGTACATATACTGCCAACACACATTAATGTTCAAACAACATGTAAAAGTGAACTTTGCATCCGATGACCCCTTTAAGACAATAATATAATATTAACATATTAGTATTATATAAATACAAACAAAAGCTAATATATATTTACTGTCTCGTGTCCATAATTAACAGTTTTGTTTCAAGAATTTCCATTTCTATTCATCACAAACCATACACACTTTAATATCTGAATGTTTAATTTGAATACTGCGTACAGCTGTGCAAGCCATTTTTTTTTCAAATAGTAGACGGTATTTGGTAGGTAGTGTGTATGCAGTAAGCAGTATTATTTCTATTACTATTGCTAACCAAACACAGCCGCTGTCTCTATTTGTGCTGCTCAACAGAAGTTTTCATTATGTGAACATTGAGAGGGATGGAGGGATACTAGCAAAAGGTGCATAATTAATGCATCTCATAAATGGCTCCGAAAAGACAGAGGGGTGTGTGTGTGGGAGGAGAGAGAGAAAGATAAAAAGAGAGAGAAAGAAAGGGGTAGCAGAGGGGGTAGCACCACAGCCAAATGTGAAAACATCCAGTGAGTCGGCTGTGTTTCCAATGGAGTGAGCAGAAGAGAGAATATTGAATTTGCATTCCAGAGGGAAAAGCAGCCTCTGTTATTTCCTGGTGTGAGACAGAGAGAGTCTGTGTTTCCTACCTGTCTTTGTGCCGACGTTGCCATTTGAATCTGGCAGAACTTAACAGCTTGATCCAATGCTACATCCTCATCCACCTACAGAGAGACAGAACGTATGAGAAATAACAGTTATTTATCATAATCAGACACAACAGTACAAAAACAGAGCAGCCTCTAGAGCTGACAGGTTTTTTCACAAATTTAGAGTTTACAACCATAAAAACCGCTCACACTATAATTCAGACACTCTGAATCACATACAAAAGGCCTGATGTCTCTTTCTTGACTGTTGTTATGTCATCTAAAAGCAGTCAATTTGTGTTAACTTTCACTTTCTTTGTTCTTCATGACTTTGCAAAAGAATAAATTAGTGAATTAATGTACTGATTAAGTACTCTGCTGTCATATAAACGCGAAAGGCACACATGGATCATTTTTTGGCGTAGAAATAAATCATTTCTGAGTCTGATGATGTAGTTCGGAGCAGAATCATCTTGTCATCTTGTAATTATGGTAATTCAAACATAATTTGAATAAGATAAGAAAAAACTGAATAGAATATAAAAGAGCTTGATGCAGACATACTCGTTCACAACACAAATCTCCCACTCCAGTTTACGCCGAAACATGAGCGCTTTAACACGTGACTGCTCATGTTTACATATAAACGTCCATTTAGTAACGCGACAGAGACTTTGTTAGTCATTTCATGCGCTAAGAGGTCAGTGAATCATTCAGCGAGGTCACTGACATATAAAAGGTAAAGTTCATGTACAACTAAATTACCATTTTAGTGCAAGCAACATTCAATTATAAGACATCAAAAAGAGTTTTTCAGGATTCTTTGATGAATAGAAAGTTCAGAAGAACAGCATTTATGAAGTAAAACTGTCAAGATTTACCGTTCCTTTGTTCCAAACCCTTAAGACTCTCATTCAGCTATCTCTGTTTTTAGGATTCTGGGAGTTTTGATTATCATGTGCATCGTGCTGAAATCATACATTTTAAAGCCATATTAGTTTAAACTTCTGATATAGGGTTTTCCGAGCGCACACATTCAAAGCACATGCACATAAAGTGGCTGTCACACAGCATGTGAGTACTAAACTAAGTTCTCTTTCACATCTTATCGCGCTTAAACTGTCAAACACACACAAGTTTATGTTAAAAACACACAGGAGCTACAAAAACAGTCGGTTATGTCTGTGAAGGTAAACAGCTGGGAAAGAAATCACATGTTTATATTAGATCTGTGTGGCAACAGCATAATATTCAGTAAATAAAACAATAAATCCACTGCTCACTTGTTTTCTCTGAGGCTGGAACTCTAAATAATGTTGTGTGCTTGTCTGTGCAGCCAACGACAGAACAGTTAGCACGCTTTGCTCAAACTTTCGACATGCCGTTAGAATTGGTTCAGCCGTTGTCACTTGTGAAAACTAAATGGTGGGGCAGTGGGTCGAAAACGTGCAGATCAAGGGGTGGCTATTTTATAATAAGATCCCTTTTCTACATCATGGGGGGAGTAAACTCTGAGTGGCTCTTTTTTTTTTTACAAGCTTGCAGAGAGAGGCTTACAAAATGAAATTTACTTGGTTGTTCTTTTTCGCATTTTCTGAGTTGGGAGATGCACCAGGAAACTGATTATAACACTTAAGAGTCAGATTTTCATGATATGTCACCTTTAACTGTTTTAGCAAATACAGTTCAGATCAAAAGTTTACATACACCTTGCTGCAAATCTGAATAATGTTAATTATTATACCAAAATAAGAGGGATCATACAAAATGTATGGTATTTTTTTATTTAGTACTGACCTAAATAAGATATTTCACATAAAAGACATTGATTCTTAATATTGTGTTGTTACCGGAATAGTTGCCTGATAGTTGTTCATGAGTCCCTTGTTTGTCCTGAACAGTTAAACTGCCTGTTGTTCTTTAGAAAAATCCTTCAGGTCCCACACATTCTTTGGTTTTTCACCATTTTTGTGTATTTGAACCCTTTCCAACAAAGACTGTATGATTTTGAGATCCATCTTTTCACACTGAGAACAACTGAGGGACTCATATGCAACTATTACAGAAGGTTCAAATGCTCACTGATGCTTCAAACGGAAAAACAATGCATTAAGAGCCAAATTTAACTTAATTTGTCTTCTAGGAAACAACCAAGTATTTTCTGTAGCTTCAGATGGGCAGTACTAAATGAAAAAAATGATATTTATGATATTTAGGCAATATAAGAAAAATGTACACATCTTCACTCTGTTCAAAAGTTTTCACCCCCTGGCTCTTAATGCATCGTTTTTCCTTCTGGAGCATCAGTGAGCGTTTGAACCTTCTGTAATAGTTGCATATGAGTCCCTCAGTTGTCCTCAGTGTGAAAAGATGGATGTCAAAATCATACAGTCATTGTTGGAAAGGGTTCAAATACACAAAAATGCTGAAAAACCAAAGAATTTGTGGGACCTGAAGGATTTTTCTGAAGAACAGCGGGCAGTTTAACTGTTCAGGACAAACAAGGGACTCATGAACAACTATCACTAAACAAACAAAAACAAAAACAGCTGTGGATGATTCAGGTAGCAACACAGTATTAAGAAACAAGTGTATATAAACTTTTGAACAGGTTCATTTTTATATATTCAACTATTATTTTCCTTGTGGACTATATGTAAACATCTTTTATGTGAAATATCTTATTCAGGTCAGTACTAAATAAAAAATAACATGCATTTTGTATGATCCCTCTTATTTTGGCACAACAATTAACATTTTGCAAATTCTGCAAGGTGTATGTAAACTTTTGACCTCAGCTTTACTAATGCTTGGTACCTAAAGCACTAAAATAGAGCTTTATTTTACAAAAAGTGTTAATGAACATCACATTGAATGTTGAAGGCAAACGAAGTCCAGACCATGCTCCAACAAAACAACCCCCAGAAACAGTCCTATCGTTCATTAGCCAGTGTGTGTGTGTGAAAGCCAAGTAACATGCCAGAAAAGCTCTCAGAAATCAGTTGATGAGACCCACGCTAATGAAGGACCATAATCAGATCATCTACAAATCTGGAATAAAAAGCAGTGTACACACATACACAAACACAGGCAGAGGTCCCAAGAGGACGCCGTAGGAACAAAGAGTGGCTACCAACGCTATGATATGCCAAAATGGACAGATGGCATTATGGAATCCTGAAAATGAACAAGCCAAACAAAGTTCTGCCTGTACGAAACACCAAGAACTTACACAAATAAATAAAATATGCTAGTTTAGAATAGTATAAACAAAACCAACCATTAGCTTCAAAAGTCATATGTAATACTATTATCGTTTTTCGATGTTGGACCCAGTCATTTTCACAGAAAATGGCAACCAGGAATTTCTTATGTTGTCTTCCACTGAGTCATACAAGTTTTAGAACATGACCGAGTAGATGATAACAAGCGTTTCATTTTCAGTGAACTATCTCTTTAAAATACGGCTGATTAGACAAGTTCTGAAGCTCTTATTGATTTTTTAGATCCTCCCAAATCTGACACTCAGAGGCTGACGGGTTATAGAACAAAATGACCTAAATAGACGTCTACTGGTGTGCTTGTGGTCATGGCAACTGGAGGAGCCGGATGAGATTGGGCATCCCTGGTGTCTGTTTTATGTCAGACAGTTAGAGTATGGAGCTCTTTTTTTTTTTCACTAGCGTGTGGGAGAGAGAAAGTAGAAACAGAAAGAGACAACAACGCCTTCGCTAATTCTACACGTAAATACATGATATACTTTATAAGACTGAAAACAATCTACTTCCTGTGACTAAAACATCCGGAAGCTATACTAAAGTAGTTGTAGGTGCCTCTAAGCCTGGATGCATTTAGCATGCTTGCTAATGCTAACGGTGACCCACTTTAAGTTGTCCTAAACTTAATCTAGATCTTCTCTGCTGGTGTGCATGTGTGTTTGTGAGGTAACTGTTGGGACTTGTTCCTCCGGTTGGTGTGGTGTGAGATTTCAGGCGTATGAGTCAAAACACTGCACAACAACCTCAACACCGCACACCACTCAGACGAACAGGACAACACTCTCAGCATCAGCACACATGAAATACAGACCTCACAGTTTGAGCGGTTAAAAACAACAACTGCTGACGAACAAGTCTGACGCATATTCATTCATCATTGTTTATATATTTAAAAGACAAATCAATCACTTTTTTTTTTAAACAAAACTTAAAAAAAAGGTTCAGAAGATTTTTAAGATCATGAAACATGAAGTTAGTGAAGTGTGTCCAGACTTTTGAGTGTGTAGTAACACTTTACTGTCATAATTAACCCTCAGGTGTTGTATGCGTAATGGTTGAACAAAATTATTTCAATGAAATGAAAGTAGTATATTTTAGTTTGATAATGTTTTTCATGGTATCTGTAGGATTTTCAAAACTGAAAACAAATTTAAGATTTTTTAAGACCTGCAGAAATACAATTAATACCATATGAGTGGGGTAGATCATGTATATGGTAACATGAAAACATAAAATGACCATAAAAAGCATGATTTACAGTTTAGATACAGGTTTTCAAAAAAATCCGAAAGGTTTTATAAAATGATAAACTTCACATTGCAGCCTTTAAACCATTTATAAGAAAAGGGATGCATCAAAAGTATGAATTATTACATTCATTTATTAACAATTATTATAGTATTCAATTAATCTAATAACATAAATAAACCTTGGTGTGTCAATTGTTTTGATTTTTATAAAGCATTAACATTAGCCTCTTGACAATTCACCAGTTCACATTTACAACTACATGTCTGCTGCATAAAATGTGGGTCAATTTTCGCTTTAGTCTGAACAAAAAACAAACAAACAGAAGGCTAATTGAAAATGCAATTTCATTCTCTGCCAGCAGGTGGTGCTTTCAGAACAGCAAAAATATAGAAGTTTTTACAGTAGCCACAGTACACACAGCAGTCCAGCACCTTTGAAACGTGCAGTGCTCACGTTTTTATTAAATGAAATCATAGCCTTTTGAAGTTTAATCATTATATTCATCCATATTGCAATTCCTGTCTTTCCATGCCCAAATTTAAGCCCTCTTGAAATCATAATTAAGACTTTCATGTATCATTTAATACTTTTTTTGGCCTTAAATTGGATACAGCTAAGTGTAAGACCTTTTAAGGACCTGCACAAACCCTGTATTTTGTATTTTATGATACTACATAATATTTATGGTATTGTTATGCTCCATTTAATACCTGTTAACCACTTTTTGAGAAATTCCCAACTTAAACTTATAAACTTTCAATGCTTCGGTCTCTTTTTTTTTTTATAGAAGACACTTGACAGATTATTGCTAAAGTGAAAAACGTTTAAAAAGTGAAACTTTAAAAAGTTACAGAATTTTAAGTTAAAAAGAAAGAGCACAAAAACACAAACTTTGTGTGAAATATATTTTCCAAAATATGTTTTACTCTAAAACTGTAACAAAATCAAAGGCATAAATCTAAACAAGTTGTGTTCCAATCACAAAAAAATTGCTTTCAGTAAGATTTGTTTGGGCACTGGATGAAATTTGTTTCCCACTCATTTAAATTTCCACCGTTTAACGCTTTTATTTACATTTTTTTTGTAGCTGTTTTTCGGTGTTTACATAGCAAGAACCAAAACCTTTACCAAGTTTTGTACCATTCCGAAAAAGTAAAAAAAAAAAAATTTAAAGAAACAAAACAACAGCAAAGGGTTAATACGACAGACCTACTGTTCGGCAAATATTTGTGAGCGAAAATTTTCGCATTTAATTTTCGCTAATGTGACAGCACCTAGACTTCCTGTCTGTTTGCTTACAAGCATTATCATTAACTATATTCATTAATTTAGGAGTTTTCTACAACTGAAAAGCTCAAAAGAGAACAATCACAAACCCTTCTCTTTTTCACAAGAAGGGGTTGTGGGTAATATTAGTCCAAAAGCTTAAACAGATGCACATTTCTGTAGATTCTGCAGGAGAGGCTGCTTGGATTAATACTTTGAATGTACTGTGACTGCATACTACACAGTACAGAGCATGGAAATCAGGACGCAGCCCTCTTCTTTCTATACGATCACAACAGAATAAGCCCATACACAGCTTTAAGATGATTGCATCTCTGCAGCAGACACTAGAGAAAGAAGTGGTAGAGCTCGAGTGATGTTTCATGATGGTTAATCTCAGGGTTTGTAGCTGCTGGAAAAGCCTTAATCCAGGACTTCCTGGAGCTTAAAAGGATGTTTGTGATGTGGATTTAGTATGGGAAAACCTTTAAGGCAAGTCCAGATATGCTTTCAAATTCGACAAATGAACAAAGTTCTTCTGTTATAAGTTACTGCCATTGTAGGTCTACAGCACACAAGCTCATGCAGACAATTCTGGGCGCTTTGATGTCCACTTAAGTGATTAGGTACAGTTTTCAACATTAATTTTCCACAAACTCATTTTTGGTAACATTTATCCTTCAAATAGTATACTGCACATTATAATATATCATAAAGACTCAATATTGAACAACCGGTTCTTTGTTTTGGTTGGGGGTTTTTTTGTGCACGTTCATTCAGTTAACTACACAGTATTAAGAATCAGGGGGTGTAAACTTTTGAATAGGGTCATTTTTATAAATTCAACTATTATTTTCTAAACTATATTTAAACCTCTTTTATGTGAAATATCGTATTCAGGTCAGTACTAAATAAACAATAACATGCATTTTGTATGATCCCTCTTATTTTGGTAAAATAATTGGCGTTTTGCAGATTCTGAAAGGGGGGTGTAAACTTTTGACCTCAACTGTATATAATGTCTAAACCAAACTTCTTTTAAAAATACAAAATAATAACAACAAATTATGCCAAACTCTTTTTTTTTTTTTTTTTTTTTTTTTTTTAAATTTATATACATATCTTTTTAAATCAACCTTTTTTAAATTCCCAGGGTTCTCAGAAGCTGAAGCCATCATACTTAGTTAAACTTCTAAAGGTGAACATAAACTATAACTAATATACATTTTTTAATTTCCCATTTGCTCTAATAGCATAAGAAAAAAATCCACAATAAATAAATAAATGGGCCATATTTACAACCAAAAATATTAATTTACAAGTGATGTTTTTGCTGAGATCACCTGTCAACATAAATTTCACATCATTTATAAATTTGCATGCAAAACATTTTGTCTGCATGTTGTGTGAGTAGCATCACAGAATTTGTTGTGCTGATGTAATAAAATGAGAAAATCGAAAATTATATAAACATAAAAAATAGCTAGATTCACAATGTTATTAAAGTCTGTAAAGAGTCCAGAGGATTTCTTTCTCCACTATAATAACAGGATAATTACATTTCTAAAAATATAAATGAATTCATCATATTCATCAATTCAAAACATATTAATCACAGAAGAGGTGTATTCAAGTCACTGGTAGGTGAGAAATGCATTTTCAATGTCTTTTTGGAATAAATGAATAAATCTGGAAAAAAATATATATATAAGTATATTGTAATAATAGTATGTACTGTATAATTGCACCATTTTATACATAAATTAAATCAAGATGGAATGTTTATCAAAGGTAAAGACATTTGTAGTTTTTGCGTGGTAAAACTGAATCATCACTTTAGTTCAATAAGTGAAATATCACTAATATGCGCAACACCATTCATAAATGCTAATGACTATTGCAGGCCAGTGATAAAAACATCTGTTCCCATGATTACGCGAATAAAGTGTGAGAATGTTATTTCTATTTTAATTACTGCCAATTTGGACTGAGTTCACTTGTTTGCACTGCCTGAGCGTTTATAACTGTGGTTACCATTATTCATAAGACTGATTACTTCTGCTGTATTATAAAACCTAGTGTGTGGTCTATGAAGGCAGCACTTCATCATAAGCTCTCAAAACACTCCCAATGCAAACCACTTCAAAATGCAGGCAACTTAATTATACTGCCTACTACCACATTTTAGCTCAAATTTAAAGCAATGCCACACATATCCTTTGCAGGGAAGGAAATTCAAAAATGCACTGCAACAAGTTTTTGAAAAAACAAATCCAATCTTGATAATGCATTATGCATGTAGGCCCTAAATAAAGCAGATTGCGAGGTAAAGATGGGCCAATTTGACCAGTGCGTCTGTGTCCAGGGGCCACATTAAAATCTCTCTCCTTTCCACTGTCATCTCAATCAGAGATTTGTTCTTCACCGGGAGAATCAGACGGTGCTTCGTAACAAACAACCGCGGGATACGCACACACACAAAAACATTCATAAACACACACACAGAGACAAGCACTACAATTAGACTAGGTACTGAGACAAACACACACACACACACACTCAGAGAGCAGATGCAATTACACAGGCAGGGGAAATGAGAGGTGATACACTGTTAGAGAGGTAGAGGCTGATAATGGACTAGATGAGTGCTCTGCGTGTGTGTGTGTGTGTGTGTGTGTACTGCCAGCTACAGCCATTAACCTCTCATACTAATAACATACTTTAATGGCAACTTTGCTAGTTTGTTTTTTACCTTGACATAATTAAATACAGAGCTTAACACTTGATGATGGTTTTGGGGAAAAAGGCATAATGAGATATAATAATTTGTTTTTTGTTATTCAAAACAAAGACACATTTCTAGAGTGAACTGTCAGGCTTCCTGTGCATAAAAACACTGAACTTAACTAGGGGGCAGACAAGGGGGTCATGACATGACCCCTTTAAAATCAAATTTTCCTTTTATGTTTTGGCGTTTAAAAGGTCGTTGTACCATTATAACATCCGGCAAGTTGTGTAACTTAAAATGTCCCCCTCATTATAAACAAAGCATCTATTTAATCAAGCTCCAAAAGCAGCTTGTTTGGATCTGAGGTGTCACATTTGCATAAACTCCGCCTCCAGTGCAAGACATCGACAAATAGTCATCATCTCAGCATAGGCCACGCCCACTGGCATTCAGCTGCAACTGACACTTGCCTACATTGGATGCAGGTGTCACATCAAAAGCAAATAAAACAGATTATAATAACTGCCGCTGTCTTTTCTACACTTGATAACAGTATACAGATGCGCATTCACTTTCATGACACTGTCAGCGATAGGACAAACGGAAGGGTGAAAGAGCATTTGCTTTGACACGTTCGGTTTAAACAGCTCATTCGTGACTTTTTACAGACATCAGAAGGATCCCAGCATCAGAAACAAGCGGATGGTGTATTTTGAATGGCATCCTGGATCATATCAGAGGATTATATGTTTGTTCGGAGCATTTTGTTTTGTATACGAGGCACAACAGGGGCAGCCATGGCCTAAAGGTTAGGGAGTCGGGCTTGGAACCGAAAGGTTGTGGGTTCGAATCCCGGGTTTGAATCCCAGGTCCGGCAGGGATTGAAGGTGGGGGGAGTGAATAACCAATGCTCTCTCCACCCTCAATACCACGACTGAGGTGAGTCCCTTGAGCAAGGCACCGATCCCCCAACTGCTCCCCGGGCGCCGCAGCAATAGCGATATGGCTGCCCACTGCTCCGGGTGTGTGTTCACTGTGTGTGTGTGCACTTGGATGGGTTAAATGCAGAGCACAAATTCCTCACTTAGACACACACCAAACTTAAAATTTTTATTCCTGTCTATTTCCTGAAGATTTTTACAGAGGGATTTGTTCATATATAATTTGCTTCATTATATACAACATTTTATTCCTACAAAAATTGTAAAAATATATTGTTTTCTGTGTGTTCTAAGCATTTTCTGAATAACAGAATGACAAAAATGAGATACTCAAAATTCCCTTTTGAGTCTAATATGTCCAAAAAATTAAACATGAATTTTGAAACTGACTTCATCCAGTGTTTAGATGTTTGTACTACAAATTTAGGTTCAAATTACTGCATATTTCATTAAATAATGTCCATTTGCATATTTAAACCTAACATTTTAGAAAGTTTGTAATACAAAAAATGTTTGCCATTATCAATGTAATCAACTGGGTAAGGCAATAACTATTAGTTAATTTTTGTAATAATGTAATAAAATATACTGACATTTAAAATATTACTTACATAAAAGTTAGCTACTTTGATGTGATCTATATCAAGTTGTAATAGTTTTTCCTGTCACTTTTGATCAGTTTAATGCATCCTTGCTGAAGTATTAATTTCTTACTGTAAAAACTGTACTCTTTCTCTATACACACACACACACACAGTGCGGATCGGGCCGCATTTTTCTGTCCGAGCCCGGCCCGCGTCCGACTGAGCAGTAACCGAACCCGACCCGTGCCCGACAGGCATTAAGATATTTATGTCCGAGCCCGATCCCAGCCCGACACAGTTAAAATCTAATTTTTTTCTCATACTAATGACACATGCACTTTTTTTGTGTGGAAAGCCCGCTTTTATTAAGCAACTGTAGGAGAGCATCAGCGCACACAAGGGGCAAAAAGCGCCGTTATAACACAGGCGCACACACAAGAGGCTTTATCATATAGCCAACTGAAATTAAATAAACATAGCCCAACAAAAAATGGCCCAAGCTAACAGAACAAAATCAAACAAAAAAAACGGCTGCAGTAGCCCAGGTGATTTACAACCTCTATCTACATGACGCTGCAGGGCGGAATTCCCGGTCCTCTTGCTGTCATATGTCATGAGAACTCCGCAACCCTTACATTGAACATAACCAACAGGTTCATCGCTATCGGCCTTGACAACTATATAGAAATACTTCCACACAGCTGACTTTCCTTCCTTTTCGGTGGTTTTAAAATCTCCTGAGGCCAACTTCTTTTTAACGTCTTCCATCGTTGCTGAGTGCTGACACATGTAGCTTAATACGCAGTTACGCACGTCGTTCGTTGTCCTGGCTAGTTTGACATATTTCCGCATACAGGAAGACGGATTTGGGGTAATATTTTACATTTATTTTAATCACAAAAACGAACCTTTGCATCAAGTGAAACAGCCCCATTGGCTACCTACTAAGCAGTTTTAAATTTTAAATGGTCAATGCCTTATCGCGCTGATGTGACCGAGCCCGACCCGAACCCGAGCATCCTTTCTAAATATCTGTCCGAACCCGGCCCGGCCGTCGGGTACCGTCGGGCTCAGGTCGGGTATCCATCCTCTAACACACACACATACACGAACACATATAAATATAATTATACACCCAATTTTATTCATGTCTTTTATTATTATTATTATTATTATTATTACTTGACTTGTAACTGTTCTATGTGCAAATGTCCACAAAACGGGAGGACTTTCTAAAAAATAAATTGTATTTTATTTTTGAAAGGAAAGTTTAAAATATGAAAAATAAGAATGAGGGAGAATCAATAAATTAAAAAAAAATTATTGTTATTGTGCACATAATAAGTAATAAAGCAAACAGTAAAAAAGTAGCTATAGCCTAATTACGAGCATTTTGAAATAATCTAATTAGATTACATAGATTAATTGGAGTAAAATAATCTAATTAAAAGTACTTCATTTTTGGAATCTGATTACTTTATCCAGATTACATGTAATTAGTTACTACACAGCACCAAGTACAATATGTTAATATATTCACTATGTATTCAAGGTCATTTGAGGTTCTGTGTGTAATAAAAAGCCAGAAAACAGTCCTTTAAGACCTCACTGATTCTTAGTGAATTCTTATACAATAGCGTACTTGACTCAGCAGTATGATGACAAATGTTATGGAGCCCATGTGCTACACTATCATTAGCTACACCAGTAATTTTCCACAGTTCCATTTGTATTCAATTGGCTCTCGCTCGCTCTCCCCAGGGATGCCTTAATGTCTGGATAATATAACACAGTATAGCTCTATCGCGCTCGCAACACACTTCCCACTTTACAGCCTGCTTCGTGACTGAAAGAATTACTTTTTATTAGCTGTTTTCACTAAGGCAAGCATCAGTATTACTATTGCTCACATTTGGGGTTTTACATTTACACCAGTTATGCTACTGAATAGACCAGAATATTATAGACTTGGATGTGGGCTACATACACAAACAAACAAAAATACCCAGAACACCTTTGTAACCGCAGACTGGAAAAGCACCCTAGCATTGTGGTGACATGATTTACATGTACAAACACCACTTACGGTTAATTTTTTAGGTCAACTTCCTTGAGTGTGACACCAAGCAAATATTGCCCGAGATGTTTCGCTGACAAGAAGACAGACGACAAGTTTCATCCTGTGGTGTATCAGATTTTGGACTTCCCCTCATAAATACTTTTAGTGCTTTTATCTCTGTTTTGTTTCTACAAAAGTAGCAGGATTTCCCCCGTCACAGTGATTGTATGGTAACATTCTGTCATGCCACGTCAGGTTTAAATGAAAACTGACAATGCAGCAAACAGTCCTAAAAGGGATGTCTATTAATAGTCCACAATAATATTGTAATTGTTATTTTAAAACAAACAAACACACACTGTGATGTAGCGCAGTTAGAAGAACCCTAATATTCAATATATACATATACACATGTGACCCTGGACCTCAAAACCAGTCATAAGTTGCACGTAGCAATATTTGTAGCAATTGCCCAAAATATATTGTATGGGTCAAAATGACTGATTTTTCTTTTATGCCAAAAATTATTAGGATATTAAGTAAAGATCACGTTTCATTGAGATATTTTGTAAATTTCCTACCGTAAATATATCAAAACTTAAATTTAGTTAGTAATATGCATTGCTAAGAACTTCATTTGAACAAATTTAAAGGCAATTTTCTCAATATTTTAATCATTTTTTTACCGAAAGCTTATTTATCCAGCTTTCAGATGACGTTTAAATCTTCAGTTTCAAAAAATTGACCCTTATGACTGGTTTTGTGGTCCATGGTTATATATGTGTTTTTAGTCAAGTAAAACAGGTCACACTTTATTTTAAGGTCCGATACTATTAACTACAACTTTTGCCTCAAACTCTAATTCGCTGCTTATTAATGTCAGTAAGGCAGTTGTTAAGTTTAGGTATAGGGCAGGATTAGGGATGTAGAATATGGTCATGCAGAACATGTGCTTTATAAATACTGATAAACTGCCAATATGTTAATAACAGGCATGGTAAAAAGCAATGCGTTATTAGTGAGAGCAGTGCTTTTGAATAAATCAATGATCTACTCATTAAGATTGCACTTTATGAATATATAATATGAAGTCACTTGCTTTGTTCCTGAATGAATCAGCTGTTTAAACGAAGCAATTGAACGAATGATTCAATGACTCACTCATTAAGACTTACAGTCACCTACTGGCGGTTTTAGATTCATGTGTAAAGTATCCTCTCAAAGCATTACTTATGCAATTGTTATTGCAGTGTAAATGCACATAAATGCTGCTTTAGATGCAGATTTTGCACCACTTCAGCAGGGCAAAATTGGATTTTGTTGATAATGATTTCATTTTATTGATAACAGCCTATAGTGTTTTATTACTCAAACTTAATGTATTGATTAAATGTAAGAAATCGACAAAAGACGATGCATACACCTAACAAGTCTAGAAAATATGTCCTCATAAAGGTAAAAAAAAGCCCCGGAACTTAATTTAAGGTGGCAAATGTCAACCTTTAAAGAATAAGTTCATCCAAGATGTTCATGTCTTTCTTTCTTTCTTCAGTTTTTAAGGAAAACATTCCAGGATTTTACTCCATATAGTGGACTTCTATGGGGCTCAGCAGGTTGAAGGTCCAAATTGCAGTTTCAATGCAGCTTCAAAGGGCTCTAAATGACCCCAGCCGAGGAAGAAGGTTCTTATCTAGTGAAACAATCAGTCATTTTCTAAAAAAAAAAAAAAAAAAAAAAAAAAAAAAATTTTATAATATAAATTTATAAATTTATATAAATTCATAAACTTTTAAACCACACATGCGCGTCTTGCACTAGCTTTGCATCCACAACTTCATGCATTACATATTCGCGTCGGAAAGGTAATGCACAGTTTGCTCTTCTTCTGTGTACTTTGGTTCAAAAAAGGTAGGGCGAAAAACTCATTTTCTCCTCCAACTTCAAAATCGTCTGCTGTCATTGTTTTACCTGTTTCTGTATAGGCCGTTTGACTTTCTTTGCACGTTCACTTTGTAAACATTGTGACCTTTCCAACATGACTACGCAAGCAATAAAGTCGAGCTAGCGCAAGACGAGCATTTGTGTTTAAGAAGTATATACATTTTTATTTTTATTTAGAAAATGACCAATCGTTTCACTAGATAAGACCTTTATTCCTCGGCTGGGATTTCTGCATTGAAACTGCAATTTGGACCTTCAACCTGTTGATCTCTATTGAAGTCCAGTTGTCAGGAATGTTTTATTCTGGAAGTGAACTAATTCTTTAATGAAAAGTTAATTTCTATTAATTCTGTCTAATTATTATTAACAAAATTTCTGAAATTTCCAAAATTGCACACGCCCAACTCCTACTTGCATCTTTTCTCACCTGTTTAATCAGCATGTAGGTCTCGGACATGATCTTCTCGATGCGCCGCAGGTCATAGGTCATGCCCTTCTGACCTTGCTGCCACACCCTGTACGCATCCAAAAGCAGCGTCTTGCCCGACTCCACGTCATCCAGCAGCTTCCTCTTCCTGTTGGGTCTCTGCTGCAGTCCCGCCTCAGGGGTGCTGGGTAGAGGTGTAGGATTGCTGGCTGTTGGTGTTGTGACCACAGTAAGTGCTCCTTTAGCTGCGTTCATCTGATTCTGCAGCTGCTGCTGTTTTGAGCTAATGCTTAACTCCTCCAGCGACAGCTCTGACGCCCGACTGCTCTCTGGGACCTTATCGGCCTCCTCCGCCGTCGTTTTAACCACCCCCTGCTCCTGCGGTCCAGTTTCAACAGGCGTTTGAGGGTCTCTGAATTTTGAGGCAGCCGGCCATGATCCCAGGCCAAGCTCCATAGGCTCTACAAGTCCTGAAGTACCTTCTCTGGGGTGAACGGCGGCACCTGTTGCCTGAGTCACAGGCTCCAAGGAGAGCTGAAGAGTGGCTGAACGTTGCTGAGGCATGCCGGGAGGTCCGGTCTCACTTCCTGTGGCCGTGGGGGTGTCGGGGAGTCCTGCTTTAGGCTGTGTGGTGTGGGAACATTTGGGGTCCTCCACAGCAGGAGGCCGGTTGGACACATCCGCAGTGGTCATTTCACCCATAGAGGTGGCAGACGGTTTAGGGGGATCACTTACCTGAGAAAGAGAATGATACAGATGTGATGACATATTTACACTACAAACAGAAACCAGATTTAAAGTAGCACATGTAAAGTAACTGTGGATGAGGCTAATTCTGTTGACGGAAAACAAAGTATGCTAATATATTATGATTAGTGCAAACAAACAGGTTGTGACACTAGGAGTGAGGAAGAAACATTTTTGCACTAATGGATCAGGTTCAATTCAGCGATGTAAAGATATTGAGAAAAAGAAGCATAGACACTAAGTTGAGCGAAGCTATCACTGTTCTTCAGGCAGTTGGGATGGCATTAATTAATGTGTTAGCGCAAACATAAGCGTGTCCTTGGCTGTCAGATCTGGCTTGAGTCTCGGTTCCCAAACATGGCAGTGTCTCCATAGGAAACACATGCTACCGAGGCCACTGTTCAGCTTCTATTTCTAAAACAATAAAAATTAAACAAAACAAAATGAAAAACACTCAGAAAACAAAAAAAGAAAATAAAAATAAAGCTGAAACAAAGCAAAACAAAAAAAGTTACAACTGAAAAAGCAGATACACAAAAACAAAGCAAAACCTTACAAAAACAAAACAAAAACAAAATATAAAAGAAAAACAACAACAAAAATAAAATCTTAAACCAAAAACAAAGCAACATTGAAAAAACAAAAAGCAAAACCTTATAACAAAATGCAAAAGAAAACAGGAAACAAAAAAAAACCCCACAAAAAACAACAACAAAAACAAACAAAAAAAACTTTACAAAAACCTTACAAAAAAAAAAACAAAGTAAAACAAAATAAAAAATAAATGTGAAAAAAATAAATAAATGAATGCAACTTTCTAAAAACCCAAAAAGCAAAACAAACAAAAATAAATAAATTAAAAAAGCCTTATAAAACCAAACCAAAACAAAAAAAATACAAAATAGAAAAAAAGACAATGAAAACAAAAATAACACCTTCTAAAACCAAACATGTTAAAACAAAAACAAACAAAAACAAGAAAAAAAAAAAACCTTCGAAACAAACCAAAATATAAAAAAGAAGAAAAAAGTTAAACCTTCTAAAAGAAAACCAAAACAAAATAATAAAAAAAATAAAAAACAAGAAAAAAGACAATAAAAAAAAACCTAAAATCAAACCAAAATATGAAAAAAGGAAAATAAACCAACAAAACATTCTAAAAGCAAACCAAAACAAAATAAAGTAAACAAAAAATTAAATATTACACTAAATATTAACCACAAAAAAAGAAAAACAAAACCTTTAAAAAACAAAATAAAAAAGCAAACAAAATTAAAAACAAAAACAAAAATAAAACCTTCAAAAACAATAAAAACGTATTAAAAACAAAACGTTCAAAAAAAAAAAAAAAACACAAAACAAAATAAAATAAAAAACACAAGAAAAACAACAATGAAACCAAAAATATAAAACCTTCCAAAACCAGACCAAAATATTCAAAACAAACAAAAAACACAAAACAGAAAGGAAAAGAAAAAACAACGAAGCCTTCTAAAAGCAAATCAACCCAAAATAAAGAAACCAAACACATGAAAAACAACAATGAATGCAAAAATAAAACCTCGTAAAACCAGACCAAAATGTTAAAAACAAAAC
Organism: Labeo rohita; assembly: GCF_022985175.1. NCBI lineage: Eukaryota > Metazoa > Chordata > Actinopteri > Cypriniformes > Cyprinidae > Labeo > Labeo rohita. Next base: position 6,406,319 of record NC_066876.1, read on the forward strand.
GCACGTAAAACTAAAACAAAAAGGAAAAGGAAAAAACTCAAAACCTTCTAAAAACAAAGCAAATTGAATGAGAAAGTGTTTGTCATACCCCTGTGAGTTTATCCAGATTGTCTTCCAGCACTTTTACAGTGAAGAAAAACGCTCGCTTGGCCAAAACCTGACGGTCCACATCTCGCAGGTACTTCCTATAACACACAACACAAAAAGACATGATATGTCCTTGCATTAAAATGCTTCATATGCTTCATATACACCAAAACAGCATTCATAACAAACATAACAAGACAAGGGTCCCTAAATAGCTCACAAGCATCTAGCAAAACACCATAATTCAAGAGGCCACTTTACTTAATATGCACATTTAATGAAATGAACAAAACCCAATAAACAAATGAAATATCTGCAATGCCTTACTTTCCCTGATCAGGGGTTCTCTGAAGCATGAGGGAGATTTTGAATAAAGTGTGGTGATCTTTCAGTTGAGACAGCACATCCAGCAAGAGCACGATGGATCTGTTCATATGAGATGCAAAACTACCGGGACGATCGATCTCATCTACTGGAATACGCCAGATGCCCTGAGGAAGAGAAGGAGAGAGCCATTAGCAGAGAGACGAGGAGTTCGCCTGCACGAACCGAGGCGTCAGGACGGCTTTAAGCCCGGCGCTGCCTGTCAGATCTGGCTCCGCTCTCATTTGCCAAACAAGCCAGCATCTCCACAGGAAAACTGATGTTACCGAGGCCACTGCTGCGCTTCTCTTCGCAACACGGTCCAAAAAATACATAAGGGCCAATTAGAAACGCAATTCGGTGCTTCGCGAACGTCTCTGATTGAGCAAAACAAACCTCCGGGCAAGTCCATTAACATTCACCTGTGGTAAAACACCGAGTTGACGACTTTGGACAGGAGAAGGTAAAAACGAGAGAGGTGGTACACAGATGAAGAGAAAACAGAGAGAAGTGGAGATATGTTATTGTTGTAAGGCCATCTGCTCTTGGCTCTTGATGTGTTGGTCTCTGGCCATGAAGAAAATCTGCCCACTGATGAGAAATCTGCCTCAACCCACTCTTTCTCTCTCGACGCATCTCTCTAACCCTGTGCTTCATCTCGAGCTGTTCGTCTTTCCCTCCAGTCGTGCCGGGCTAGTGTGCGAAGAAGTGCATCTGGCTGGAAAACAGCAGACTAAATGGAGCTATTGACAGTGAACAGAGATGGCAAACTAACGAAGACGCCAAGAGAACATACTCTGCGCAGACACTTCCAGTTATGCAAGCTCGCTTTCACGTGGCACTGCATTGTGAAAGAATTCATAGCACAGTCTCAGGATGACTGCAAGCGTGCAATAGCAGACATTAGCATAAACTGTCTTCCTTTTGCCGTTTTCGCTTTTAGATCAACTACCGTGCTGTCACCTTGGAGCAACAGTTTGAAGACAATCTTGCCGTATTACCAGAAAATATCACAATAGATCACAGGAATGTCTTAAATATATATATATATATATATATATATATATATAGTCTATTGGTAAAAAGTTTGGAAATAATTAAGTTTAAAATACATTCTTATGCTCTCCTGCATTTAATAAAGTTAAAACTGCAAATTACAATTTAAAAAATAAAATTAAATGATACAATAAAATATATTTAAAAGACACTTTTAAACAAAAAGGACACATTAAATTGATTTAGGTTACAGTAAATACATTTATAATGTTATTTCAAACATTTCATATATTATATATATATATATATATATATATATATATTATAAATAATTGAACACCAAAGATAATTGTTAACTGAGTAAATCAGCATTAAGTAAAAACATTAAATATTAATACTTATATAATTATATATTAATATTTATATAGTAAATCTTAAATATTATTACATTATTAAATTTAAATTTAAATAAAAAATTTACATTTATATTTAAATTTAAAATATTGTTTTTTTCTATTTGAATATTCTTTAACGGGTAATTTATTCATGTGATGCAAAGCAGATTTGCTGCTCAAATATTATTAATTATTATTGATGTTCAATTATTAATCATGTTTCTTATTATTATCATTGCTGACAATTTTTGCTACTTAATATTTTTGTGGAAACTGAAACCCCAATGTAAATGGTGGTGAAAATAAAATAAAATAAAATAAAATAAAATGATACTTTTAATTGAAAGGACGAATTAAATTGATCAAAAGTTACAGTAAATACATCTATGTTATTTTAATCAAATGCTGTTCTTTTGAACTTTCTATTAATCAAAGAATTCTGGAAAAAAGCAAAATATTAAGCACCAAAAATTTCATCATTGATACTATTATTAATAATTGAGCACCAAAAATATTTGATAATAGAGCAAAATAGCATAAAGTGAAAACATTCAATATTATTACAATATTATTAAATTACAATTTACATAAAAAAAATTATAGTACAATTTAAAATAACTTTTTCTATTTGAATATTCTTTAAAATGTAATTTATTCATGTGATGCAAAGCAGATTTGCTGCTCAAATATAATAATTACTGATGCTCAATTATTAATAATGTTTCTTATTATTATCATTGCTGGCAATTTGTGCTGCTTAATATTTTTGGGGAAACTGAAACCCCAACTGAATGGTGTTGCAAGGAAAAAAAAAAAAATTAAAATAAAAATAATAAAACAAAATAAAACAATAATAAAAAACAAAAAAAAGACACTTTTAATCAGAAAGGACACATTAAATTAATTAAAATTTAATATTTATAAAAGAATCCTGAAAAAAATACTAAGCAGCAAAAACAGTTTTTAACACTGATACTATTATAACTTTTTTCTATTTGAATATACTTTAAAATGTAAAATTATACTTTAAAATATTCCTGTGATGCAAAGCAGATGCTCAAATATTATTCTTTATAACTGGTGCTCAGTTATTAATGATGTTTATTATTATTATTGTTGACAATATTTGCTGCTTAATATTTTTGTGGAAACTGTGATTCCCCTAAACTGATAATAATAATAGAATAAAAAATTAAATAAAAAATAAAATGATAGACATTAATGTGTCAGAAAGGACACATTAAACGGATTAAAAGTTACAGTAAATACATTTATAATGTTATTTCAAACAAATGCTCTTCTTTTGAACTTAATTCAATGAATCCTGAAAAAAAATTTAAGCAGTAAAAACAGTTTTCAGCATTGATCCTATTATTAATAATTGAGTACTAAAAAAAATGATGATAATTAAGTAAACTGTATATATTCTTACAATATTATTAAAATTACAATTAATTTAAAAATGTATATTACAATAAAATAAAATAAAATAAAATAAAATAAAATAAAAAACAAAAAACAAAAAAAAAAAAAAAAAAAACAAAAAACAAAACAAAACAAAACAAAACAAAACAAAAAAATAAAAACAGATCATGTGAAGACTGGAGTGATGATGCTGAAAATTCAGCTTTGCATCACAGGAATAAATTTAAATGAATTAAAAATTTAAATGAATTAAAATATAAATATATATATATATATATATATATATATATATATATATATATATATATATTTTTTTTTTTTTTATCATTTTTTTATTTATTTTTTTTTAAACTGTAGTAATATTTTACAATATTACTGTCTTCACAGTATTTTTATTAATATGCAGCCTTAGGGAGCCTAAAATAGCCTAAAATGCTTTTATAACATTAAAACCCTTAATTATTTCAAACTTGATCAGTAGTGTACATTATGATGAAAGATTGTCTTTGGACTACTGTGCATGATGAATCATTTATAATGAGACCAGAAACATGGATTAATAGATAGGCTCAATGTTTGATTTATGGATGAACAATGAAAAGCACACTTGCAATACATTGCCCAAGCATTTGCATGTGTGCTTTAGGTCACGACATCTTCATCCTTCAGTAGCGTGAGCGTGTCTCCAGCAAGCAGAGAACTTCTGAGTAAACATCAATTAGAGCAAATAGTCTGTTTTCAAACAGAAAGCTATAACCATGCAGCGCTCTAAGTCCCTGCAGTCTGGATTTCAATGATGAAACAGTGTACCCCAGTTTTCTGCAGCGAATCTTACAGTTTGAATCTTTCTAATTGCCCTAAAAAAAGGACACCGCTTCGGTTTGGCCTGGCAGACGCCCATGTATGGACATTTGGACAGTCCAGAAAATGTAGATAATGGCACTGAAGCATGTGGAAACGGAGGAAGTGGATGTAAGGGAGAACTAAAATATGCAGAGAGAATGTGAAAAAAGAAAGAAATGCTAATCGGAATGTCGGATGTTTCCGGAAACCTGGATGTTTATTTGCATGCAGAATGATCTGCAGCTGCTAGTCATCAAATTAAAAGCAGAGTGAATGAAACCATTCAGAAGGCACAGGAGAAAAAGGAAGAAAAACAAACAAAACAAATTAGCTGGAGGATGGGTTAAAAGAAATGAATAAACTTCATATTTTGGTAAGGCAGTGAAAATCTACCAACACAAGTTACTTTTTCTACTTCTGAATTTTTGCAAAGAGCTTGATTGAAAGTCGAGCTGACCAATCATAACACCGAATCCACCATTTTGTCCAATAAACAAATCAGACAGGAGAGGATAGATTAACTTTAGTCGACTTAAACTTAAAAGACGTGTGGCTTGAGAGTTAAACTGTAACTAAGGAGGGCGTGTTTTTGCGAAAGGTCAATAGGCCAGTATGACAGCTTAACAAATACATAGTGTACAACAGGGCTAAAGGCGCCCCAGGGTAAAAGGCACCTTTAATATTATTTTCCTCTAAACTTCTAGATGGCAGAGAAACGTGGCGTATCACTTTTCCAATACATCGGCTTTTCAAAACGCACATGCAAATTTGTCTGATCCTTGACGCGATTGCAGGCAGCAGCACAAAGTCGATTTTGTGCTTACTTGATCTAATATTTGTTGATAGCAAATGAGAATTGCCACAATTGTTGAACATTGTGACAAATGTCTTGCTTATGATTTTCAGTTTTAAAGATAATTAAAGCAACAGTTTTTAAATAATGAAAGACTATATAAAAGTATGGTATTTCAGGTAAAAAGCGCCCCTGCTGTTGGGGCTAAAAAGCACAATATTAACATGATAATTATTAGAAGGCTGACTTTTCTATTTGTTGACATGACATTGTTAGATTCAGATGGTAAATATCATATATTATGTTGGGTGTCCATCTTAGAAATAATCACCATGTTTAGACATGATAATAATCATTTCATATAATTAATCATTTACTGTTATACTGTAAATCTATATTAAATACTATGGGATCTCCTTCAATACTTTCAGAATCTAAAATGATTTTGTTTCTGTATTTTAAAATATATATTTTTTTATATTAACACATTTAAATGACAGTATATTTACTGAACAAAAAACATATTCTTTTATTTATCAAAATAAGCAGAAAATAGTACAAACTTTGTTAAAGTGATTGTTTTGAACAAGTATTTACTTAGACTTAAAAAAAAAAAAAAACATTATTTTAGCTAAAGTATTTGTATCAATACTATGTGCCTTTTTGCCCCACACTGGTGAGGCTTTTACCCCGTGTGTGGTGTAAAAGGCCCCCCTTGCCACCTCATACATTTATAAGATTTTTAAACAAAATAAACGACTTGTATAATTTATTTTCACACAAAATCTGTTGCTCCATAAATGTTCAATACGTATATTTGTTTCTGCAATTATACATTTTGGGCAGAGTGAAAAGCACATTTTTTCTTAAGGTGTGCTTTTGGCCCTGTTGTACCCTATACACTTCTCATATTTTAGGCAAAATTCAATATATATGAAGATATTTAAAAGGATATTTAAACAAATTTGTAAACCGAACAAAAATGGTACACTGTAAAAAATAAAAAACACAAATTGTTGAGTCAGCTTAAAATAATTTGTTACCCTGCTGCCTTAAAATTTTAAGTTTAGTCAACTAAAATAAGTTTATTCAACTTGAAATGTTAAGTTGTAGTAAGTATCAACTTAGATATGTGTTTGCTTAACTTAACAGATAGGTAAGTAACCCAGCTGCCTTAAAATTTTAAGTTGATTCAACTCAAATATCTAAGTTGTCACTTAGTATAATTTAACATTTCAAGCTGAACAAACTTTGAGTTGACTGAACTTAAAATTAAGGCAGCCAGGTTACAAATTATTTTAAGTTGACTCAACAACTGCAAATTGTTTTTTTTTACAGTGTAGCTGATTATATTCAAAATGTTTAATAGAGGGAGTAAAATACAATAGATTATTAATAATATATTTAATATTATTATACTGATTTATTAAATCACTTACTTAATAATTCTATTTAAACAAAGCATGTTTCCCAGAATCTTGTTCACTAAACTAACACAAGAAACAATATTTAACCATTTTCATTTGTATCTATCATCATAACAACAAACAGCAATATATACCTACACAAAAAAAAAAAAAAAAAAAAAAAATGATTTAAAGTAAATAAACGATTATTGAAGCATGTTTTACCAGAAAATACATATTAAAAACGTTACTCTTTGTACTTGAAATTTTGCAATTTAATTCAGTGTATTACTTGTTTGTAATTATTTGTGTAATTTGCTACCAATTTTTTGAGTGAAAACTGTTTCTACACCTTTTTGTTTTAAGTGTCCGTATATTTGAGCTCAACACCAAATATAAAATTTAATATATTAAAGTGACATGGAAATCTTGTGAATGTTTTTGAGGGTTTGGCACAAATAAATCTGACTTTTTAAATGCAAAAATTAAAAGAGAGTTTCATGTTATTAATACTCTTAACACCCTCATACACCTAACTGTGAGACAGGCCTAATAAAACTGTAGTTTCTTAAAAATGTTTAGTTCACTTCCAGAATAAAAATTTCCTGCTAATTTACTCACCCTAGTGTCATCCAAAATGTTCATGTCTGTCTTTGTTTAGTCAAAAAGAAATGAAGGTTTTTGAGGAAAACATTCCAGGATTTTTCTCCATATAGTGGACTCCAATGGGGATCAACAGGTTGAAGGTCCAAATTCCAGTTTCAAAGCAGCTTCAAAGGACTCTACATGATCCCAGCTGAGGAATAAGGGTATTATCTAGCAAAACAATCGACATTTTCTTTAAAAAAAAAAAAAAATTGTATATACTTTTTCGAAGCTGCATTGAAACCGCAATTTGGCTCTTCAACCAGTTGATCCCCACTGAAGTCCAATATAGGGAATGGAATGTTTTCCTCAAAAACCTTCATTTCTTTTTGACTGAAGAAAGACAGACATGAACATCTTGGATGACATGGAGAGGAGTAAATCATCAGGAAATTTATATTCGGGAAGTGAACTAATCTTTTAATGGCGCACCAAAACCGTCCCAACAAAAATGAGGCTTAAATCATACCATCAATACTCAACATATATCACCCAACTTAACCTTCGAATAACAAACACTAGACTCTCACAGGCCAGCATCAGTGGCTAATGCCGTAACACATAGTTTTAGAAGTGAAACAGCAGTCAATATAGAGAAGCTGCCAAGAGTGAGTCAGTGTGTGTGAGAAAGTGTTTTGCCCTTTCACTGCAGGGATTACCCAAAGCCCCTCCAGCACTAGATGGATGGATACAGGAAAGAGAAAGGAGGGAGTGTGTCCTGATGGATGGATATGGGAAGGAGGCGTGTCCAGATGGATCAACGGATGGAATGCTATTAGACAGGTCTCTGGCACAGGACCCTCAAACCGCTGTTACAATCCAAATAACACGGCTTTACGGCCAGATTACACACCCGTGCATGAGCTCAGTCATTCCTGCACTGCAACTGCACTGCAGCAACTCTACTTCTTCATCAGTGTGTTTACAAGATGTGGGTTTGGCTCGTAACTGTGGGGTTTGCATCAATAATACTATTACATAATTTCCAGTCAGTGTTTAAAGGGACAGTTCACACAAAAATGAACATTCTGTCATTAATTACTCACCCATGTGGTTTCGAAACCCGTAAGACTTTCGTTCATATTTGGAACACAAACAAAGGTATTTCTGATGAAATCCAAAAGCCTTTCAGACAGCAACGCAACTGACACGTTCAAGACCGAGAAAGGTAGTAAGGACATCAATAAAACAATCCATCAGTGGTTTAACTGTAATGTTATGAAGCTACAAGAATACTTTTTGTGTGCAAACTGCAAAGAAAACAAAAATAACTATTTGATGGACTACTTTAACATGTCAGTTGCTTTGTTGTCTTTGCAGGGTCAGAAAGCTGTCAGATTTTATCAAAGATATCTTATTTTGTGTTCTGAAGATGAACGTCTTGCAGGTTTGGAACGACATGAGGGTGAGTAATTAATAACAGAATTGTCATTTTTGGGTGAACTATCCCTTTAAAGTAATGTTCATAAAGTTTGTTTTCCAAAATAACTATAGTTGTTTTACAGATTAAAAAATATCAAATATCGTGATTTGATTGGGCTTCAATGCTAACTGACATCCTCCAAACAAAGACTGCAAATTGCTAAACTTTTGTTTAGTTACAACTATTCTCAGCAGTGTTTAGAAACCGCATGCATAAACTGTGCAAATGTAATGGTGTTAAATATACAATGTCTTGAAGAACAAACTTCAGCCTTAATTATCGCTAGTGAAAAATAATACTGTATTTAAAACACATGTATTTCATGCTAAGTATACTGCAAATACATTTACATATTATGTACTTAATAAAAACACCAAGCAATTAAACATTTAGTATACTAAACTTGCATATTTAAAGTTTGCTAAATTGGAACAACTTTTTTTTTTGTACTTAATGCACTTTAATTGTGCAGAAGTAGTCCAACTAAAGATATACTATATAAGTATATTTGATTGTGCTGAAGTGCAACTATTGCAAGTATATTTTATGTACTTTATGTACATTTTGCACTTAAGAGACACATATTACTTAAAGATCATACAATCCTCATCAAGTGACATTAAAAACATTTTAGGCTTAATATTAAGAAATGTGCATTGTGGACAAGTAGCACTCCAAATAAAGTTTAATTACAATTTTTATATCAGTCTCAAACAATATGTCATTAATTATGTTAATACACTTAAACTATACTTAGAATAAAAAAAATGCATTTTTAAATTATTACTTTTTTATTAGGAATAACACTCAAGATTGTAAATAAGTTTTAAAATGAGTGCAAACATGATGCTTCTTTTGTGACAGAGTAAACTTCTTTTGTACTTTGCCTTTGCTGTTATGATAACTACACCAGCATTTGTCAGTGAGAACTTGAAACACAGACTGACAAGACTGTTTACAAAAAAGAGACATAATGGGAGTGAATGGTATGTCCCTTTCAAAAGGTTAAGTATGACAGACAAGTGCTCTGGAATTTGATACACAAAGAGCTTTGTTCATTCTCCATTTCTTCTTTCTGGGAATCCCCACACCTCCAGAGGTGAACAAAAAGAGGGAAAAATAAAAACAATGCATTCACAGAACCAAAACTCCTTGATGACTAACAAGAATGAGCCAATCATCTGCTTCTGATTAGCGCATTTCCATTATTATGAGAAGGAAGACTTCTTCAACTAAAAAAGCTCCTGAAGATTTAAGATAACGTAAAATATCACAAATTATGGAAATGACTACTCTTTAAAAAAAAAAAAAAAAAAAAAACTGTACAAATTTACTTCGAGCATCCTTTAAACTAAACTCGGCTGACCGGCGAAAGAAGAGCAAGCTGTCATGTCTGTTTCAGGCCTACAGCTGCTCTTAATGCGATCAATATAATCTGACAGCAAAATCATTGAATTGAGCCCAGCAGACACAGGGCTTCCCTCACCATGTGAGGCCAGTGCTCTGTGCACGAGCTGCAAAAAGTCTGTTTTCATTAGTGGAGAAGAGTTTAAAACAGTAGCAAGCAATATGAGCAGTGCAAACCGCCAGCAGAAGCTGCAATGTGGAGCTTTCAAGAACGCTGCGAGATGTTTCTGATAAGCGGTTCAGATTCAACACGTTTGACTACCTAAGCAAAACGAGAACGCAACACATTTCTGTGTGTTTTACCTCAGGGATTCCCCCTAGACACCCAACCTCGCCTACTTTAAAAGTGTCAAGCAACCATTATAGTATCTGAAAGTATCTAAAAAAGCATCTGGACTCCAGGACTGCAAGCCAAAGCGGAACATGCAAGCAAAGCGGGAACAAGGAGGAAGGAGGTTCCCAGTTTTCTGACTCATCCAGTGCACTTCATCACTCCATTTCTGGTCATTACTGCTGCTCGTATTGACGAAACGCAGGACTCCGGCAAAAGCACTAGCTAACTATTATCTGCGTCACGCGTGACAGAGTTAATGCTCTCAAACGCTCACTTTCTTTCTCTTGCTCTACTCCTTGAACTCTCACACACTGCTTCTCCACCAGCTCTTGCTTTTAAAAGCGCAAAACAATCTCAAATATGAGCAAGCTGACACTTTTCCCTCCCACCTTTTATTCCAGGTGCAAAAGGAAGCCAAACAGGAAAAGCAAAAGGAAGAAACTCACCATCACCGAGGAGAGCTACTCCACGCTCTGCCTGTATGAAGTGTGAGTAAATGGGATGTTTTGATTTTTTTTTTAATGTTCCAGCGAGAGAAGGCGAGCTGAAGTCCAGGTTCGAGGGAGTGGGCTGCACGCGTGCGGAGGGAGGAGAAAAAGAAGAGATGGCTGAACGAGTGTGCCTCAAACAGACGAGCACTTGCTCTCCTCTCTTTCCAGCCCTGCCATCGCAAAACAAAACGCCCACGCTTCTCTTTCTCTGCTCTGACCCCAGCGCGCTCGCTCGTGCTCTCTTTCCCTCCCTCCCCGTGCTCTCGCTCCTTCTCTGTACACAGGCGAAGAGACGGCCCCTTCAGAATGCAGCCAGCCAATCAGAGACGGCCTCTGTTTCTCAGCCCAGCAGTGCACACCCACACAAACATACAGAGAGAGAGAGAGAGAGAAAGAGAGGTGAACGACAGGAGAGAGAAAACATGCAACAGGATGTTAGTGTGGGTCAGAGGGAAAAGGGTGTATATGAAAACAAACACACAGATATGAGGGGACGAGGTGAGGGATTGCACTAAGAGAGAGGAGAAGGGACAAGAAAAGGAGAGATGAGAACACAGACAAGAAAAAAACTGAGACAAGATGAAGATGCTCTAAGAGACCAAGAAAGAGAAAAAAAAAGAAGAGGTGGGGCAAGATAAAACGAGAACATGAGAAACAAAAATAAAAGTAAAAAGGAGAGAGAAGAGACGAGAAAAACAGAAGAGACATTAAGACAAGAGGTGAGACACAAAGAGGAGGGACTGGATGAGACAAGAAGAGAACAGAACTAAGGGGAAGAGAGATGAGAAGACGAGACAGTAACACACCAAAAGACAGAATAGACAAGAGAACAAGAAAAGAGAAAAGCTGAGACAAGAAAAAAAAGATCTGAGACAACATGAGAGTAAAAGAGAAAGGAAGACAATTAAAAAGAGACAAGATAACAATAAGAGAAACAGAGATAGATGAGTGTAGACTAGATGAGAACAGAAACAAAGACCAAAGAGAAGAGGAGAAAAAAAAGGAACAGGAGACAAATGAGAAGACAATGGACAAAAAGAAAGAGACCAAGAAAGGAGATGAATACAGCAGAGACAAGATGAGATGAGAAGAGAAGAGGTGAGACACGCCGAGAGAAGACAGGAGAAAGGAACAGAAGAGGGAAAAAAAGAGATATACGAGACAATAAAAGGACGAAAAGAAAAGAGGTGAAACAAAAAGAGACAAGGTGCAACAAGAAAAGATATGACAAGGGAAAAAGTGGGATGCGAAGAAAATAGGAATAAGAAGAGACAACAAGAAATGAAAGACAAAATTAACATGAGAACAGAAGAGACAGAACGAGAAGAGAGAATAAAAAAGACAAGATAAGATGCAAAGACAAGATCTGTGACAAGATGTAGACATGGTGATACATGAGAAGAGAAGAGACAAAACAAGGTGAGAAAAAAAAACAAGTGAGAAGACATAAGAGAAAAGAAGAGACAAGCAGACAAGAAGAGAGAAGCAACGAGAAGAGACAAGAAGAGGTGAGAAGAGATAAGAGGAGACAAGACGTGAAGAAAAAAAAAACAAGACTATAAAAAAACTAGAAGAAAAAGGGTAAAAAAATATATGAGAAGAGACAAGAGGTGAAAAGAAATGATATAAGAATAAAGAACAAACATGACAAGAGATAGGAAAAAGAAAAAACATATGAGACAAGAAGAGAGGAAACAAGACAAAACAGAGCAAGATGACAAGAAAAGAGGGGAAAAGAGATGAGATGAGAATAGTAAAAGACAAAAAAGAGAAAAGATGAGATGTAAAAAAAAAAGGCGAAAATAGATGAGACAAGAAGAGAAGAGAGGAAGCTAGACAAAACAAGGTGAGACAAAAGAAAAGGGAAAAAGTGTTCAGATGAGAAGAGAGGAAACAAGATGAAAAGAGATAAAATGAGACATGAAAAGAGGCAAAAAGTGATGAGACGAGAAGAGAGGAAAAGAGACAAAAAAAAAGAACAACAAACGAGACAAGGAGGGGAAAAGAGATGGGACGAGAAGAGAGAAAACAGGACCAAATGAGACAAGTAAAGAGGGGGAAAGAGATGAGACAAAAAGAAAGGAAACAGGACCAAAAGAGACAAGTAAAGAGGGGAAAAGAGATGAGACAAAAAGAGAGGAAACAGGACCAAAAGAGACAAGATGAGACAAGAGAAGAGGCAAAAAGACATGAGACAAGAAGAGAGGAAATGACAAAAAGAGACAAGAAAAAGAGATGAGACGAGAAGCGAGGAAACAGGACCAAAAGAGAGAAGATGATACATGTAAAGAGGGGGAAAGAGATGAGACGAGAAGCGAGGAAACGGGACCAAAAGAGACAAGATGAGACAAAAGATAAGAGAAAAAGAGATTAGAGGAGAAGAGAAGAAACAAGATGAAAAGAGACAAGATGAGACAAGAGTAGAGACAAAAAGTGATGAGACGAGAAGAGATGAGAAGAGAGGAAAAGAGGCAAAAAGAGAAGACTAAAAGAGACAAAGAGGGGAAAAGAGAGGATGTGACGTGTGGCAAAGTATGGTGTCCCATACTTGGAATTTGTGCGCTGCATTTACCCCTCCGAGGGGACACACAGAGCACCGATTAGTGAACAAACATGCACACACACACTGTGAACACACACCCGAAGCAGTGGGCAGCCAATGCTGTGGCGCCCAAGGAGCAGTTGGGGGTTCGGTGCTTTGCTCAAGGGTCTCACCTCAGTCATGGTATTGAGGGTGGAGAGAGTGCTGGACATTCACTCCCCCCACCTACAATCCCTGCCGGATGAGACAAGAAAAGAAGCAAAAAAAGATGAGATGGGAGAAGAGGAAACAAGAAAGCAAGACCGAAAGAGACAAAGAAGGGGAAAAGAGATGAGACAAGAAGAGAGGAAACAAACAGAGACTAGAAGAGAAGAGAGGAAACATGAAAAGGAAACGAGACACCGAGAATCTGGGGAAATGTTTATGTTGCAGTCACTAAGGCTCAGAGAATGCAGAGGTGTATCTGCCATACAGCTCTCCCTCTGTTAATGTTTGTGCTTTTCCACTGTGACAACACACACACACCTGGCATTTCCAACCTCATACTGCTAACAGGAAAGTCAAGATGCAAATCGTCCTGACCATACCTCTACATGTGAACCGCAGGTGTTTGCTACTGTTGAACTTTTACTCACTTCACACACTTCAGCACAGAAGAAAAGCTAAAACTGTTAACAACAAATTTTAGAAGAAAAAAAAATGGTCAGAAAAAAATTACACTTCCAAAAATGTTCAAATATCTAAAGAAAACTGTACAGGAATGTTTTTATTTTGTGAAAATAAAATAAAATAAAATAGTTCTGGGTCTGGCAAAAACAAACAAAACAAAATTAAATTAAATTAAAATAATAAAAAAAATAAATTATCCAGGCTGCTATTCTGTGGCTCAGGCCAGTGGTCCAGTGAAAGCAGGAGAGTGGGCGGCCACATATGCGAGCACATATGCCTGAGAGTGTGTGTGGACATGGGAGAGAAACTGTGTTTGTGTTTTTGTGATGCGTTTAAGGCTTAGGCCAACAAATACTGCCAGAGCCTGGGGCAAACTAGAGCAGCCTGACCGATATCACTCGCTCACACACAAACAAACGCAAAGATTCCCTCTCTCTTGTTTTGTAGAAACAGGAAATGACAATGTGATTCATGAAACCACAAAATATACAGTATGTCCTGTGTTTTCTCTCCATTTCACAAGCCTTTTACAACAGTGCAAATAAAAGGTTACCTAAATGTAACAACTGATCAGTAGTGAAAACAGTCAATTAACTGGATGAGTGATGCCAATCCACAGTCTGATTTGTGTCGCAGCCTTGAATTAAACCACACCATGTTTTTTCGTCCGGCCAGAGGAGAACTGGCTACTCGATTGAGCCTGGGTTCTCCCAAAGTTTTTTTTTTTTTTTTTTTTCTCCATTTCCGTCACCAGTGGAGTTTTGGTTCATTGCCACTGTCGTCCTTTGGCCTGCTTAGTTAGGGACACTTAATATTTGGCAATATTATTGACTTGTTTGAACAGACATTATGGGATGAGAACTGAACTGAGCTGGATGATGCCATCACTGAATCAACAATGAACTTACTTTAAATGACTGTTTACTGTTGTCCTCTTTGTAGAGCCAGTTTACATCAGAATTGAATTTTGATTGCATTATTGAAACATTATTCTCCTGTTTAATACTGTAAAGCTGCTTTGACACATCTGTATTGTATAAAGCCCTATACAAATAAATGGAAAAAATTAATTTCATTATCAATTCATTACCATTTATATGGAAGCAAAATTACGTTTGAAAGTGGCCACAGAGTGGGAAAAAGCATACAATGCAAGTTATCAGAAACTAAATAATCCTTCAGGAAGGTCATTAGAATAGTTTTATGTACACAGATGTGGTTGTCACAAGAACTTTGACAGTGTGATTGTGTAGCTAAACACAGTTGAGGTTTTTCAGCAGGACATAATTTACATTTCACTCTTACATTAGTAGAATCCAAGCAGTCCCATTTGCCAATGCAGCTTGTCATAACAGTGAACGATTAAATGTCGCTGTTGTCATTGAACTTCAATAGCTTCATAGAGCGCGTGCATAAATGTCAATCAAACGGAGCACAAGTGAGAAAATGACTGCAATGTTTTTCATTTAAATAATAATACTTTTTGGATATAGGATTAAGGTTTTAACCTAACTGCAATTGATTAAAATGTATAGAAATACTTAAATTAATAAAAAGGTGACTACTGTAGCTTCATTTCTTGAAACTGAAACTTGATATCCCTCAATTAGGGCTGTCACTAACAATTATTTTGGTAATCGAGTAATCTGTCGATTATTCTGACAATTAATCAAGTAATCAGACAATTATAATAAGTATTTTTGTAGTAATAAAAACAGAGCTAAGTGAACAATAGCCTTTAAAATTACTTAAAATACATATATAACAGCAATGAGGCAATAATTAGTTCAAATAAAGTATCAAAAGCAAGAAATCATATGGTTTTATGGAACAAAACTGTTAAAATAAAGTAAAAAATAATGTATTATAAACAACATAAAAAAAAAATATTTTGAAATCACAATAAACAGTTAGCATATTGAGAAAGACAATGATGTATTCTTCTGTGTTTGTGTAGGTTTATAAATGATTTATCTTATAAATCTGACTAAATGGCACATATTGTGTTCCCAGATGAACATTACAATAAACCATAACGCACAGCAATAACTAGAGACTGAGACGCTCCACATGATAAGTTTGTGTGGAGCAGCATTTACTGTGAATGGGGTCGCTCTGAGATGCACGTACATAACCTACACGCATGTGAATAATTAAAGCACACATATTAAACCTGCATTGCTTATATTTATTTAACTGAATCATAGCGTTTGTGAATTCTTAACAGCATTATGCTTTATTATGATTTTTAAAGGAGTTTAATATGTGGAATGTGCCACTTCCGGTATTTTGCCAATTACTCAACATGGGCAAAATGCAATGGACCTTTTATACATTTCCGAGTTTCTCAGTAGCGGAAGTCATCATAGTTGAGCTAACTTCGAGAACAGTGATTGGGAGAGAACCACAAATATATTTTTTGCATTTCCATTTGTTCAAATAGCAAAAGAAAATACTCCACGATAGTGTTTTCACGACTTTCAAAAAAGGAAAAAAAAAAAGTTAAGAGAGACTGATAACTGAATTCAGGAGAGAGAAGGATGTCAAATTTACCGTCTCTCCCATAGATGCTGCATTAGAAACATCCTCGCATTAGCATTAATTCATTTATTTGTAATTTGATGCAAAGGTGATCTAATACAAAGTGCAGTGCTATAAATGTGCATACATTTTTTAAAAATCGAAATATAAAAAACTTTTGAGTATTTATGATGCTGATGAAACACGTCCTCACAGTCCTGTGAAAAGGGTCCAATGAAGATCTTTTTAAAATCAAATACTCAAAATCGTGTAATCGTGACAGCCCCACTTACAATCAGAGTATATGAGCGGAGTGAAGCGACAACAATTTCCACTCCCCGCTCCGAGGATTTTAGCTCCGCTCCAGGTTCCCTGTTTCCTGCTCCCGCTCCACTCTTCGCTCACTGATACCAGAAACACCGCTCCGCGTCTAAACTATTTCTTTGTATGTTTGAAATACCACAGGTCTGTTCATAAGGTATTATAAAAGAAGAAAATAACAGAAATAAAACAATAGGATAGTTTTAAAGTGGCTTATTGGAACACCAGTGTGCAAACTTTTTTCCTCATGCCAAGCTAACATGGTTGTCAGCATTAAAAGGTATAATTGCTGCTTTTTGCAGTGCAAATGTTTGTGATGAAAATAACAGTACATTTCATCAGTTATTTTATGTACAGATCGCTGCATTTCTTACAGATTTCCTCTCATTCTAAATCGGATACAGATGAAGTACCACAGTAAGTTTACATTTGTTTGAATAAATTATTGAGAGAGCGACTGCGTGTGAATAAGTATTGTACTTGTGTAAATTATGCTTTCACTTGAAAATATTCAGTACCTTAAAGAAACAAACTAATTCATTGAAAACTATAACTTTCTGCTCATGTCCATTGCCGTCATCCTAGTTTTCACATTTTTTTTTGATTTGAGTGATGCATCTCTATCAAGCTAGTAGCTAATAGGCTATGTTTAACACTTGAATTCTTGCTAAATATGCAGTTATATTATGGGTCGTTGTCATGAATTGTACTCATGATGGAGTGATGCTGGAGCGTTCTTGGAGCAAATAAAAACCACGACGCTCCGACTTTTAAAATTTCTGCTCCTCACTCCATAAAAAAATGAAAAATAAAAAAAAAAAAAATATCACACCGCTCCACTCCACGCTCCGCTCACATACTCTGCTTACAATATAGCTTAATCTTGGAATTGTAACTTTATATACATTTTTTTTTTAATTAATTAAATGTATAACTATATTTTACTATGATCTATTATTATTTATATTTACTCTCACTGTATGAGAGTAAATATGAAAATTTAGTTTTATTAGTATTAATTTTTAATATATTAAAATAGTAAAATAAAATAAAATAATAATTATTTTTATTTTTTATTATTCATTTTATGTAACATTTTCTCATGTTATTACAGCAAAAATAGTTAAAAAAAAAAAAAAGTACAAAGTAATTTTTCTTTAATATTATTTACACTTTTTAAATTCTTTTTGCTTTTTTTTTTTTTTTTATTTATACACTTGTGGCTTAAGCTCTGGTGAAAATAAGCTAGTCTCTCGAGAATCAAGTTTTGTTTACAGCAAAGGAAAACCAGTTTCTCCTTATATCAAAATCATCCAACATTCTTTACAAATCGTTGTTTTGTACTTCTAATTCGTGACTGGTGTTTTGTTCCTTCTTACCAGAGCTTATGTAGCGCCTACGTCATCCGCTGGAATGCCACTCTCTATTGAACATGTGTGCAGCAGTTAGCAAAAGCAAGATATATTGGTTTATAAAGTTTAAAATAAGAATATTTCTCTTACACAAACGCATCATTGCACTTCAGAAGGCCTTTATTAACCCCCAGAGCCATGTGGAGCACTTTTTATGATGGATGGATGCACTCTATTGGACCTCAAATTCTCTCACTGCCACTATAAAGCTTAAAAGAGCCAGGACATTTTTTAATATAACTCAGATTGTATTTGTGTGAAAGAAGAAAGTCATACACACCTAAAATGGCTTGAGGGTGAGTAAATCATGGGGTAATTTTCATTTTTGGGTGAACTGTCATTTTAAAGAAATAACTAAATCTAAAATTAGCACCATAATAC
This sequence comes from Labeo rohita, assembly GCF_022985175.1. Lineage (NCBI taxonomy): Eukaryota > Metazoa > Chordata > Actinopteri > Cypriniformes > Cyprinidae > Labeo > Labeo rohita. Next base: position 6,424,772 of record NC_066876.1, read on the forward strand.
AACGCAAAAGCTCTTCAGAAGTTTCTACGAGCCCTGGACCGGATGCTGCTTGTGTACATGAGGATTTTCCCATAAGCTGAGAACAGGTGGGCACGAGGTTGGTGTACCCTAGTGGGCAGAGCTCTGAAGCCCAGCGAGACATAACGCCCAAGTGTTTTTATACCGCCGTGTGCCAGAAATGACAAAGCCACAGACTGCTTCCTCACAGCGACCACACCCACAGCCAAAGGTAGAAACAGCAACACAACACTAATGTTACGGCCTCAGCTCTGAGAGGACTCTACCAATGTGCCAAAAGGCCACTGGGCAAAACAGCAATAACACTTGTACACATACCATAGTGATGCCATCTGTCCGCCTGTAAATCCAGCCAGTTTGGGGCATTTTCAGTGAGGAGTCGTAATCTCTCTGGATTTGTGAGAGTGTGTGTGTGAAGGGATTTTACTGCACTGAATCAGAGGAACTCATGATGGCATACATCACACACACGTGTATGAACAGCAGACTCTCTCTGCCAGATAAACACACATCGCTAATATCTCCAGACTGGATCACCCTGTGGCAGCAAACTAAATTTGCAGTGATACGGTAAACTTTGACATATAAGTGCGGGTGTATACGTGTGCGACTTACGTTGAACAGATTGGTCTTATTCCTCTCGCAGAAAAGTCCTTGTGCCGGCATGTGCTTCAGCTGTTGCCATGGGACACTGCTCCCTAGCAACACGTCTCGTGCCCATTGCAGGTTCTGTGAAAACACAAATATATTCAGTCAGCTCTGTATGCAGGAGGGCGAGAGAGTGTGATGATTTAAAGTCGGAGGAAAGCCTGACCAATTCACTCACACACACACTCTTGATGGAACACTAGAGCCCTGCTTAACTGTGCAGTATATACCATTATAGAGCATGCTGTAGTTAAGGATAAACATTTCAATTAAGCACAATATGATTTTACTGTAGTATGGAGTTATAGTATATACTGCATACTGCCCACTAGTTTTAAAAAACAATAGCAAAGCTATAGGCAGCAATACACATTTTAAACTGTATTAAACTACAGTGTCATGTGACTTGAATGCAGTATGCAGAGATAGTATATACACTGCATATTAGTTTTGAGAAAGTAGTATGCGACAGCATGGAGTAGACTGAGATAAACATTTCAAACTGTATAAAATTAGTGTCATAAGACCAGTGCAGTGTGTAATAATAGTATATCCTGTATACTGCATACTAGTTTTCAGAAGACAATGTGATAGTATGTAGCAGGTCGCGATAAACCTTTTAAAATGTATAAAACTAGTGTCACATGACTTTAATGCAGTATGCAGTGATAGTACATACTGTGTATTGCATATTAGTTGTGAGAAACTAATGTGACAGTATGGAGTAGACAGTGATAAACATTTCAAAACTGTATAAAACAACATTATACTGCATACTAGTTTTGAGAAGACAATGTGATAGTATGTAGCTGGTAGTGATAAACATTTTAAAATGTATAAAACTAGTGTCACATGACTTTAATGCAGTATGCAGTGATAGTACATACTGTGTATTGCATATTAGTTTTGATAAACTAATGTGACAGTATGGATTAGATAGTGATAAACATTTCAAACTGTATAAAACTACAGTTTCACATAACTTTAATGTTGTATGCAATGATAGTACATAATGTATATTGCATACTAACTTTTCAGAAAATAATGTTACAGTATGGAGTAGGAAGCGGTTTAGTATGTAGTGACAGTATATACTGCATATTTCATGTTAGTTTTGAGAAAGTAGTATGTATGGAGTAGATAGTGATCATTTCATACTATATAACACTGCACTGTCACATGACCAGTACAGTATGCAATAATAGTATATACTGTATATTGCATACTATTAAAAAAAAAAAAAAAAACTGTATGCAACAGGTAGCAATAAACATTTCTAACTTTATTAAACCACAATGTCATGTGACTTGAATGCAGTGTGCAATGATAGTCCATACTGCATATTAGACTGTTCTCGTCTTGGGTTAATGTTGATCAACTTTTTTTGATCCACTTCAAATGTTGACTACTGTAGTATATACTGTATACTGCTCACTAGTTAAAAAAGAACAGTATACATTAAGTAGCAATAAACCTTTGTTTATTACTACTGTGTCACATGATGTGAATGCAGTATGCAGTGAGAGTTCATACTGTATACTGCATATTAGTTTTGAGAAAGTATTATGTAACAGTTTGCAAACATTTCAAACTGTGTAACGCTACACTGTCACGACCAGTGCAGTATGCAAAAATAGTATATACTGTATACTGCCCACTAGTTTTGAAAAACGGTATGCAATAGTATTCCCACTAGTATGCACTGCAACTAGTTTTGAGAAAATAATGTGGCAGTAGAAGTATGTGACTAAGCAGTAGGTAGCAAAAAAACATTTCAAACTGTATTAGGCTACAGTTACGTGATTGAATGTAGTATGCAGTGACAGTATATACTCTATATTGCATACTAGGTTTTGAGGTAAGAATAAACATTTCCAACTTTATTATGCTAAAGTGTAACATGAGTTTAATGCGGTATGCAGATAGTATACAGTAGTCAACATTTGAAGTGGATTGTTTTGGTTTTAGGACAGCTTTTATGAAAGGTTTTGATCCATTTCAAATGTTGACTACTGTATACTATATATTGCCTACGAATGTTCAGAAAATAATGTGATGATTTGCAGCAGGTAGTGATAAATACAGTATTTGAAACTGTACTACAGTACATTGTTACATGACTTTAATGCAGTATGCTGCGATATTACTATATACTGCATATTACCTACCTAGAGAAAATACTATGTGATGCAATTGTTAGTGATAAACATTTCAAGCTACATTACGCTATACTATAAAGTTTGCAGTTACATTGCCTACCGGTTTTGAAAAATGAGAAAAGCAGTAGGTAGTAAGCAAAATGCAGTATGCTACATTAACTGACACATGAAATCTAGCATTTACACTGCTGGTAAGTTTTCAAAACCGCATGCCAAAGCGCATGCAGTAGGCTGTAGTGTCAGGTCCCTACTGCAGTGAGTAGGTAGTATACAGTATACTTTTTTTAAACATACATGTCAAAGAGTATACAGTACGGAATGATAAATGTTCTGAAGTGTAGTATACAGTGCTGTATACCACCTATATCTTCTTAAAAATTGTATGTGACATAGTATGCTGCAGGTAACAATAAATGTTCTGAAATGCAGTATGTTGATTTACTGACATTAAATGCATTGCACATATACAGTATTTTATTTATTTATTTATTTTTTTTTACATAGAGTTTCTTTTAAGGTGGTGGGATGTGTAGGCCAGGTATGGTAACCCATACTCAAAATTTGTCATTCTGCAACACTGAACCCAAGACCTTTGGGTTACAAGTTCAACTCTCTAACCATTAGGCCACAAGTGTCCTCTGTATCAAATTATATTTTGAAATACTATTGTCACATAACCTCACAAAATAAGATTATTTTGCATTTTTAATCTATTTTTGATAATAAAAAAAATAACTTGTAGTCAAGGTTGCCAAGTCTGTGTAACAAAATCGCTCCAAAATTGCATTCTGGAAGGTTAAAGGGTTTGGCTTTAACTCGCTGGCTAAAAAAAAATAACAGTATGAAAGTAACCCAATTCTACTGGAAAACTGTGTACTTGGCAACCCTGCTTGTAATTAATTTGTCACACTGGAAATCGGTGAAGTTGCATTGCATTATGGGACTGTAAATACAGTGCTGTATATCTAACCCAGCAGGCCATTCAGTATTGTATTGTATTGAACTGCTTTACTGAAACCGGGAAAACACAGAAACAAACTTAAAGGAGAAGTCCACTTCCAAAACAACAATTTACAGTTTTGTCATCCAAGATGTCTTTTTTGTCTTCAGTCGTAAAGAAATTATGGTTTTTGAGGAAAGCATTTCAGGATTTTTCTTCATATAATGGACATCAATTGTGCCCCCAATTTTGAACTTCCGAAATGTAGTTTAAATGCGGCTTCAAAGGGCTCTAAACGATCCCAGCTGAGGAAGAAGGGTCTTATCTAGCGAAATGTTCTGTCATTTTTTCAAAAAATTTGTATACTTTTTAAGCACAAAAGCTTGCGTAGCACAGGCTCTCGGATGCGCGTCCACGGGTCGTTCTCAGTCTTCGGGTTTTTCGAGTCGTTCGTTCATCTTATGGGGCTGTCACGTGACGCTGATTTAGCTAAAATTAACGAAATGACTCAAAAAAAAAGATTCGTTCATTTTGCTGAACGAGACTCAAAGGTCAGAGTCTGTAAATTGATCAGAACTTCCCATCACTACTATAAATCACTTCTAAATTCATCATCTGTGTACTCCGGCTCAAAGAGGTAGAGTATGGCGAAAAACTCCATCTTATTTTCTCTTACAACTTCAGAATCGTCCGACATCGTTGCACCTTTTTGTTTGTAAACAGCGTTCGACTTATTTGCACTTTCTTAGTCTTTGTGCATTTGCTTCACTTTGTAAACACTGGTTCTGTAGATCCGCCTACGTTCCACGTGACCTTTCAACATAATTCAATACGTCGTGAACACGCATGTCAGAACCTGTGCTACATGAGCTTTTGTGCTTAAAAAGTATACAAATTTTTTTTTTCGTAAAAAATGACAGATCGTTTTGCTAGATAAGACCCTTCTTCCTCATTTAGAATCCTTTGAAGCTGCATTTAAACTACATTCTGGAAGTTCAAAATTGGGGGCACAACTGAAGTCCATTATATGAAGAAAAATCCTGAAATGCATGGTACGGCAGCAAAGTTCCTTGATTATTACACCTGAATGGGAGAATAGTTCCTAGCCATATCGGCCTAGAACACTGAAACTTTTCATTTTCCGTCAGTCTTAGTACACAATGTAACTACAGAAGAGTGAAGTTTCAAATAGGAAAAATATTGAAACTCTTTTAATCATTTTTGAGTGAGATGCTAACGTCCACAGACCCAGAGATCAGCTGAATGAATTCGAAAACGGTAAAACTCAACTTAACTCTACGGGAGTTGGAAAATGAGCCTATTTTCAAAAAGTGGAGTGATCCTTTAAAATTTAGACAAACAGCTCCCATTAGACGGCTAAAGAGTGAAAGCTAATCCAAACTCTTGTGACACTCCAATATAATTATACTGTATCATCCCATCAAATCCATTTCCACACCGCTAATTCACTGTTAATGAACACATAACATCACAGCGCTGCAGTCTGACTTCTTTATTAGGATACAGATACACACTTATCTCCCACTGTATGTCAGACACTGTACAAATGAGAGCTCAAATGCTGTTTGGGGCCATTCATTAAATCCGAGAGCTAAATTTCCAAGCTTTCGCCTTGGGAACGAGTTGGGTGCGATTAAACATGTTGTAGCGGTTATGAAATCTCTGGCTTGTCATGGTGGGGTGATTAAATTTCAGAGCTGAACCATCTCTGCTCAAAGATCAGACAGATTTCTCAGTGTGAAAGGATGGTGATGACATATGCGGGTCCGTTTGGGAGGAAAAAAAAAAAGTGTCTGAAAAAAGCACAAACACACATGCAATGTGGAGAGAGAGAAGGAGAGGCGACACGATATAGTGACTCCAAATCTGACATGTAATAGACATTTTGAATAAAGCACTGGCTTTTTGTGCATGCAATCATAAGGACTGAAACTTCAAACTTCTAAAAAAATATGCAAAAGCACCATAATAGTAGTTCATCTGCTCTATTCCAATTTTCATGTCTTATATAACAGGCTAATATTTTAAGTCATTATTCAGAGATAATAGTGCATTCTGTGACACTTTTTCCTGTCAGTGTGACTAATTTTTTTGTTGCACTGGTGCCACTACCAGTTTGATTTAGCTATAAACACTTCCATTTCTGTTATGTATGATAAACATTAAACAGCAAACAGGCCAGAAGCGGAACAAAACTGTACCATACTGACCAATTAACAGACTTTTGTTAGTCTAAAAACTCTGAAATTAAGTCTTCCTCTCTAATTTGCGGTTAACCACTGCCATTTGTGAACAAATCACTGGGATGAGTATTGCAAACTGGATCAACAAATTCATCTAAAAGATCTGACTCAAAAAACTATTTGTTAAAGAATTAGGTCACTTGCAGAAAAATACCTGACAATTTAGTAACCCCCATGTCATCCAAGATGTTAATGTCTGTCTGTCTTTTTTCTTTAAGTTATTTTTTTAGGGCTTTTTTGGGCCTTTAATGGACAGGACAGTAGAGAGATGACAGGAAAGTACTGGGCAGAGAGAGAGGAACGGGATTGGCAAAGGACCTTGAGACAGGATTGAACTCGGGTCGAGTTCAGGATTTTGACAGGATTTTGAACTCACAGCTGTGCTTTATGTCGGTGCACCCGTGCTACCTAAGACTGGTTTACAATAACCTCCGTTGACAAAGCAGCACTGTGATTAAAAACACTACTTTATTAGGCATTGCATGGAGTGAAGATGAAAACAAAATGCCATTGAATCTTTTCTGCAGACAGTCAGAACCTTCAGAGGTACATTCATATAATTAATTCATTCATATTCATTTGTATATTAGCACTCTTTAAAAACCTCCTAGATTTCTGCAATGTTTTCACACAAAACGAAACTACTCTGCGCGTTGTGCGCACGTGAGACTGTTACTTCAAAGGAGAAGTCCACTTCCAGAATTTGCAGATAATGTACTCACCCCCTTGTCATCCAAGATGTTCATGTCTGTCTTTCTTCAGTCGCAAAGAAATTATGTTTTTTGAGGAAAACATTTCAGGATTTTTCTCCATATAATGGACTGATATGGTGCCCCGAGTTTGAACTTCCAAAATGCAGCTTAAATGCGGCTTCAAACGATCCCAGCCGAGGAAGAAGGGTCTTATCTAGCAAAACGATCGGTTATTTTCATTTTAAAAAAATACAAATTATATACTTTTTAATCTTAAACGCTCGTCTTGTCTTGCTCTCATTGAACTCTGCGTATTCTGGCTCAAGACAGTTAGGGTATGTTATGAAAAAGTCCAATCGTATTTTCTCCCTCAACTTTAAAAATCATTTAAAAATCATCCTACATCGCTGCAGAAGTACCGACCCAGTGTTTGCAAAGTGAACATGCAAAGAAGATCAAACACCCTTAACAAAAAAGGTAAAACAGCAATATAGGATGATTTTGAAGTTCAGGGAGAACATGAGATGGGAGTCTTTCGACATACACTAACTGTCATGAACCGGAAAATAACAGAGGTTGGGAAGAGTAAGACAAGACGAGCGTTTGAGATTAAGAAGTATATAAATTGTATTATTTTTATGAAAATAACAAATCGATAGGTAGATACGCTAGATAAGACCCTTCTTCCTTGCCTGGGATCGTTTAAAAGCCGCATTTAAACTGCATGTTGAAAGTTAAAAAACGGGGCACCACATCAGTCCATTATATAGAGAAAAATCCTGAAATGTTTTCCTCAAAAAACAATTTCTTTATGACTGAAGAAAGAAAGACATGAACATCTTGGATGACAAGAGGGTGAGTACATTATATGTAAATTTTTGTTCTGGAAGTGGACTTCTCCTTTAAACTCTGCTTTATGCTGGATGGCATTTACTTATCCTGAGTTGTTCAAATCGCGGCAATTGAATACAGTTTTGAAATGGTAATACTAATCGTGGGGAATTTTATCATGATTTATTGTTAAACCGATAATCGATTCCCTAATCCCAACTGAGGAATAAGGGTGGGTATATATATATATATATATTCTTTTTAACCACAAATGCTTGTCTAGCACTAGCTCCACAACACGCATTATGTAATCACATGGAAAGGTCACATTCTCCGTCTGTGTACTTCGGTTCAAAATCGTTTTACCCTTTTTTTTTTTTTTTTGTAAAAGGCATTTGACTTTCTTTGCATGTTTACTTTGTAAACACTGACTTTTCTAATGTGACTACATAATGTGTAAAGCTGAGCTAGTGCAAGAACAACAACATTTTTATTTTTTCTTAGAAAACGACCGATTGTTTTGCTAGATAAGACCCTTATTCCTCGGCTGGGATTGTGTAAAAGCCCTTTAAAGCTGCACTGAAACTGCAATTTGGACCTTCAACCCATTGATCCCCATTAAAGTCCACTACATGGAGAAAAATCCTGGAATGTTTTCCTCAAAAACCTCTCAATTTCTTTTTGACTGAAGAAAGAAAGACATGAAAATCTTGGATGACTGGCGGTGAGCAAATTATCAGGAATTTTTTTTATTCTGGAAGTGAACTTTAAATCCTTTCAAGAATCAGGCATTGCTACTTTTCTCACATGAACTTGTGATCTTCAGTGAACAAATTTCAGTGGTTTTTCATAAAGCCATCATACGCCTTCAGAAAGCTTGAAATATAGTGCACATGTCATATGAAATATGCTTATGCTTCTTTTATGGTGCTTTTTTGTCATTCTTCAATAATTCACTGTTCGTGTTTCAAGGAAAAAAGGAAGTTGAAATGACATGAGAGTGAGTAAATGATGGCAAAACAGTCATTTTGGAGTGAAGAATTCCTTTAGCTATCATAATTCAAGATGTGAGAAAAAGAACAAAATAGAGAAGAGAGCAACAGGCTGGATATGAAAGGTCACGCCGGCAGTCATTGTCACAGAGAACAGGCTTTAGTCTACCACACTGTGAAAGAAACACGAACAATGCTTTGCTTTCTTTTTAAGTGTCCTCTTCCATTAAGCAGCTACTGACATTATTATAAATGGCTATGGATATATCAATCTTCAGTTTTTTTTTGTTTTTTTTTAAATAACATTTTTTTTCTTGCTACAAAGGAAGCTAGTATTGTTCTGTAGAATAGGAAAAGCTTTCATAGAAAATTTAACAGGAAGAAAAGGAGATAGTCACATGCAGGTACTGGCAATGTGTTTACACAGTGTTTAAAGTGTTGGTTTCAATTATGAACAAACGCTGTAATACGCTTCCAGGCAAGGCCCAAAATTACCATCAAGTCACACTGACCAGTGGTGAACGAATTGAGGAAAATTTACCAACCACAGATATTTCATACTGGCCATGAAACTGAATTTCGCATTATTGTTATAAAAAAAAAAAAAAAAAAGTCATTATGACAATGGCATTTTTCTTCTTGTATATCAGTGACAAAATGCAGGTCGGCTTGTCATTGGCAGCATCATACACTGGATGAGTCAGTCTCAAACACTGTCACAAAAACAATACAAATCGTGATTTTGTTCCTCAATTTGCATCTGGGTGGCTCAAAAAAAAACAACAACAAAAAACACATCCACATGTGTCACCATATGGGGCTCTGGGGAAAAATACTAATAGACATTCCAGGTAAATTTACTATAAATAAAAGCAGAGATGCACAAGCAAACAGCAGATGTTTGCTTTAGTAGATGTTTTGAAGTAAATCATTCACAAAACTGAATTAACTGAAACTAAATTAGCCTTTATCCATTTCAATGAGTCACTGTTCTGATAGTTTACTTCGTAATCAAACACATATTTATTATAAATATTAACAATATTTATGGTTTTATTACTTTTTGCTTGTATCTAGAGTTCAAAAGTTTGGGTTGTGTTATGTTACTTAAAGAAGTCTCATGCTCACCAAGGCTGTATTTATTTGATCAAAAATACAGAACCAAACAGTAAAAGTGTTAAATATTGAAAAAAAATGTTTAAATAATTTTACAATTTAAAAGAACAATTTTCTATTGTAATATATTTAAAAAAATGTAATTTATTTCCGTGATCAAAGCTGAATTTTCAGCAACATTACGCCAGTGTTCAGTGTCACATGATCCTTCAGAAATCATTCATGATGATTTGCTGCACAAGAAACATTTATGATTATTATTATCAGTGAAAACAGTTGTGCTACTTAATATTTTATGGAAAGCTGATGAACAAAGTTCAAAAGAACAGAATTAATTTGAAAAAAAAATAAATAAATAAATAAATAAAATGTAGAAAAAAATACATGTTATCTTCTGTCACTTTTGATTAATTTAAAGCATGCTGGATTTCTTTTTTTTTTTTTTTTTTCCGTATTGACACTGATCTTAAACTTTTGAACAGTAGTGCATTTAAAACTGTATTAAACCTTGATTTGGTAATCAAATAAATGTGACCCTGGACCACAAAACCAGTCATAAGAGTCAATTAAATTGAAACAATCTGAAATCTGAATGAATAAAATTTTCCATTGATGTATGGTTTGTTAGGATAGCACAATAGTTGGCAAAGATACAACTATTTAAAAAACTGGAATCTGAGGGTGCAAAAAAATAAATAAATGAAAAAAAGAAAAAAAAAAAAAAAAAAACTTTAAACCTTTAAAGTTGTCCAAATGATGTTCTTATTAATGCATATTACTAATCAAAAATTACATTTTTATATATTTATGGTAGGAAATTTACAAAATATCTTCATGTAATGTTCTTTACTTAATATCCTAATGATTTCTGGCATAAAAAACAAATATTATGATAATTTTGACCCATACAATGTGCTTTTTTTTTTTTTTTGGCTATTGCTACAAATATACCAATATACTATAACAGCCATGCAAAACACAGTACAATAGAGCCACTGCACAGCTCCCATTATGGGACAACTAACAGATAATGAATTAACTTTTTGATATTCATTTGACACTGCAGGCAAAAACATGTACCTGTCAAGTTTGAGATTTTGGGCTTTTTGGTAATGATATTACACAGCTGTCAACTCTGCCGGCTGCAACTCTGCATCTACACAAACTTAGTGCCGGTCACTTTCAGGTGCTGCGTAATATCATTGCTCCTGCTGCACCCATGGTACGGCAGCAAAGTTCCTTGATTATTATGCCGGAATGAGAGTATAGTTCCTAGCCATATCAGCCTAGAAAATCACTGCTTTTCATTTTCCGTCAGTCTTAGTACACAATGTAAATACAGAAGAGTCAAGGTTTAAATAGAAAAAATATTTTCATTATATGAGGTAATTTGAGCGAGATGTTATTGGTCTATTCAGATTCAATGATCTAAGCTAAGCTATGATAAAAGTGCTACCGCCAGACCGGCAGATCGGCTGAATGGATTCGAAAATGGTAAAACTCAATGGTAAAATGGTAATGGTAAAACAATGAGCCTATTTTCAAAAAAAGTGGAGCGTTCCTTTAAAGGAGAAGTCGACTTCCAAAACAAAGAATCACAGATAATGTACTCATCCCCTTGTCATCCAAGATGTTCATGTCTTTCTTTTTTCAGTCGTAAAGAAATTATGGTTTTTGAGGAAAACATTTCTGCATTTTTCTCCATATAATGGACTGATATGGTGCCCCGATTTTGAACTTCCAAAATGTTTTTTAAATGCGGCTTCAAACAATCCCAAAAGCAGTTGTAAACAATTCCAGCCGAGGAAGAAGGGTCTTATCTAGCAAAACGATCGGTTATTTTCATAAAAATAAAACAATTTAAATACTTTTTAATGTCAAACGCTCGTCTTGCCTGAACTCAGTTTTTTCTGGTTCATGACAGTTAGGGTATGTCATAAAACTCCCATCTCATGTTCTCCCTCAACTTCAAAATCGTCCTATATCGCTGTTTTACCTTTTTTGTTAAGGGTGTTTGATCTTCTTTGCATGTTTACTTTGCAAAGACTGGGTCGATTCTTCTGCAGTGATGTAGGATGATTTTAAAATGATTTTTGAAGTTGAGGGAGAAAATATGACTGGAGATTTTCATCATCCCCTAACTGTCTTGAGGCAGAATACACAGAGTTCAGGGAGAGCAGGACAAGATGAGCGTTTAAGATTAAAAAGTATATAAATTGTATTTTTTTTAAATGAAAATAATCAATCGTTTCGCTAGATAAGACCCTTCTTCCTCAGCTGGAATTGTTTACAACCGCATTTGGGATCGTTTGAAGCCGCATTTAAAAAACATTTTGGAAGTTCAAACTCGGGGCTCCATATCAGTCCATTATATGGAGAAAAATTCCTCAAAAAACAATTTCTTTATGACTACTTTTATAAAAGCAACAAAGCACTTTAATGTCCTCCTATACTGCATAACCATGTGACGCCTGCTGTGACTGCTATGCTTAACAAAGGCCTTCATCCTGTTTGAGCAGGAAGTTAATTTATTTAGCAGGGGTTTTTACATGACATGACCACATATGTAAAGTAAGCACGGGGAATCCCCACTGACCCCATGTGCACTCCTATCGACTTCACATCTCAACCACAAGACAAAAACAAACGGCAGCGGATACATTAGACTTCAGACAAGTGTAAGTGGTTTGTTTAGTGGTCAGTGGTGTTACACAACATTCTGGCATCGCACTAAACTTGGCACTACCGTTTTTTTTGCGCCCGTGAGGCGAGTGGGCACAATTTTCAACGCCCAGTCTTAATATCTCGAGGTGAATATGATATCATCCTCTTGGCTCAGTTAGCATTACAGACACACATATCTGGAGCGGACGCTGTGTTCTTGTGCAGTAAATGGTTGTTACAAAGTGTACACGTATCTTTTTTGTGTCAAAACACTTTGTATGTGCAGGGACAAATGTAAGCGTAACTACAAGACATCTGCAGTGTGATTTTCTAAAATGATGATTATAAAACACTGTTTGAGCAGCCCAACGCTGACTCAATCAATGGCTTAAGAACAGGGTGGGATGAAACAATGCACATCTCAGGAAAACTGGCAAGAAATGTCATGGTTATACTTCACCCTCAAATCAGTAAGAAATAATCTGCATGAAGAAAAAGAAACCTGTTTTAAAGACAATTATCTACTGTAATCTGAGAAAATATCATGCTGATTAGTATAATATTACAAAATTATTATTACACTGCATATTAAACAGTAAAGTTAATTGGTAAATAGTATTTTAGTATGTTTTTATTATGTGTTTTTAATGCAGATTTTTTATTTATTCGGAAGATTTACTGACCTGTTTGTTAGGCAGCAGAATTATTCAATATTAAAATACTACTATAGGTTTTGTTAATATTTTGAATGAGATTTTTTAAAAAACTAAACAGCGAGAAATGTTGACTTGGCAACTAATTGAAACAAAATACATTTTGTTAACATTTTATTTCACTTAAATTAGTTATTTCAGGTTTGGTTAATGATAACTCATAGGGAGTGTTTAAAAAAAATGTATAAAAAGGTTTTTTTTTTTTAAATGAGACAATAATAAAAAATACATGTTTATTTTATTTTGTTAATGATAACTGCTTAGCAAGTGTTTGAAAAACCTGTATAAAAAGCATATTTTTAAATAAGAGAAATTAATAAAAAGTATGATTGTTTTATTTTATTTGTAGTTAACGATAACTGATAGGAACTGTTTGAAAAAACTGTATAAAAAGTATTTTTATAGGAAACATTAATAAAAAGGTTATATATGATTAGTTAGTTAGTTAGTTATTTAGTTAGATAATGGTAACTGATAGTAACTGTTTGAAAAAAAAATAGTTTTTTTTTAAAGATACATTAATAAAAGTATGTTTATTTTATTTATTTATTTATTTTTGTTAATGGTAACTGATAGTAATATTTGAAAAATCTGTATTTTTTTATAGGCGACATTAATAAAAATTATATGTTTATTTTATTGTATTTTTTGGTAACAGTAACTGATAGTTATTGTTTGAAAAACCTGTATAAAAAGCATATTTTTTAAATAAAAGACATTAATATAAAGTATGATTGTTTTATTTTATTCGTAGTTAACTATAACTGATAGGAAGGTTTGAAAAACCCGTATAAACACTATTTTTATAGAAGACATTAATAAAATTTAGTCAGTTAGGTTAAATTGTAACTGACAGTAATTGTTTGATTTTTTTATTTTTTTTAAAGAGACATTAATAAAAAGTATATGTTTATTTTATTTTATTTTTCGTTAATAACTGATGGGAAGCGTTTGAAAAACCTGTATAAAAAGTATTTTTTTATTACAGGCATAAAAAATTATAGCATATTATAACAAATATAAATGCTGTACAATAAAATATGATATATACTTGAAAAAATTAGCTAATAATAAATGAGAAATAATTAGTTGTGTGAACTATGCAGTAACTAATAGGGTTAAAACAAAGATTTTTTAAATACTGTTTACTGTAGAGTCTCATTTTGGAGTCAAAACTATGAATTTCACCAAAATACGTTAGGGTGGCAAACTAATCATGGGTAAAAAAAAAAAAAGGTGCTTGTTTTTTTAAAAATATACTTTAAAGTACTTTATCTAAAGAGTTATTTTTTCAGTTGTCTTAGGCTAAATGCAGAATAAAGTGTGTTTGCGCACCTTGTGTGTCTTGCTGTAGGCGTACAGGTGAGCCAGACGATAGAGACTCTTGTAGTGTTGTGGGAAGCGACTCAGACACAGGAAGAGAGACCTCACACACACATCCACCAGTGTTTTCTTCTGCTCTCTCCATCCCGGCGGCAGACACTTCGGCAACTCTATCACCTCCAGCGGAGGTGGTGGCTCCGGCCTGCGCTTGCCCTCACTGGAGGAGCTGGTCTGGGGGTGATGTCTGTGTGAATGGCCGGTGTGCAGCGGCAGAGGTGGAGCTTGGGTCAGGGTGTCTGTGGTGGGAGTTTTTGGAACAGAGGCCTCAGGAGAAGTGATGGATAAAGTGGTGTCTGAAGACTCTTGTGTGACTGAAGATTCTTGAGAAAGTGTGGCAGAGCTGATATCCATGTTCTTGTCCTCTAAGGGGCCTGTGGGATTTCAAGAGGGCAGAGGTGACCACCAGCTGCAGATAATGATTGTAAAAAGCAACAGTAGAAGATAATCTACTGTGTTCTGTGCTCCTGGCAAGACAGATATTGGCTGAATCTCATAAAAACTGTATATGTTTTAGCCAGTTCTAAGAAATTTTAGCCAGGAAAAAGCTAAAAAATTACACTACCAGTCAAAATGTTTTGGACACAAAGATTTTTAATGTCTTTCTGCTCGCCTGCATTTATGTGACCGAAAAAACAGCAAAAGCACTATTTGAAATAACTGCTTTCTATTTAAATATATTTTAAAATGTAATTTATTCTTGTGATCAAAGCTGATGATTTTCAGCAACATTACTCCAGGGTCAGTGTCACATGATCCTTCTAATATGCTGACTGATAAATAATAAAGAAACATTTATTATTATCACCAATATTTAAAACAGCTGAGTACATTGTTTTCAGGATTCTTTGATGAATAGAAAGATCCAAAGATCAGCATTTATCTGAAGTAAAAAGCTTTTGTAACATTATACACTATACCATCCAAAAGCTTGGAGTCAGTATAATTTTATGGGAAAGAAATTATAGAAATTGATACTTTTATTTAGCAAGGATGCTTTAAATGGATTAAAAGTGATGATAAAGACATTTATAATGTTACAAAAGACATCTATTTAAGATAAACGCTGTTCTTATGAATTTCCTATTCATCAAAACACTTTAAAAAAAAAAAAAAAAAAATCTACTCATGTTTTCAATATAATAATAATAATAATAATAATAATAATAATAATAATAATAAATTTTGAGCAGCAAATCAGAATATTAGAATGACTTCTGACTGATCGTGTAAGTAATGATGCTAAAAAATGGATTTTAAATAGTAAAAATATTTCAAAATAGTACTGTTTTTGCTGATATTGGGGATCAAATAAATGCAGGCTTGGTGAGCTGAAGAGACTTCTTTAAAAAACATTAAACTTTTTTTTTTTTTTTTTTAAATTGTGTGTATTTAGTTTAAAAAACTGAAGATTATCCTTCCTTTTTTATTGTGAATCATTTTACAGTCTCTTATTCTCACCCTGCCTTAATTTATTTAACCAAAAAAAAAAAAAAGATAATATTATTAAATCTTAAAACAACTGCTTTCTCTCTAAATATATTTTTTAAAATGCAATTTATTCCTGTGATGCAAAGCTGATTTTTTAGCATCATTAATTCAGTCTACACAGGATCCTTCAGTTCAATATTTTGGTGAAACTGTGATATATTTTTCAGTGATGCAGCAGAAAAAGAAATTTCAGAAGTTATAACAGCATTTATGTGAAATTTAAATCCTTTAACATTTTAAACATCCTTTTTGTCACTTTTGATTGACTTAATGTGTCCCTGCTGAAGAAAGAAATAAAATAAAATTATACTGAGCGCAAGCTTTTGAATAGTAGTGTATTATCAGAAAAAAACGTAAAATATTAAATGCCAAATAATACATATTAAATGAATTTTCCACATAAAAGCAAATATAATTAGATTTTTTTTTAAAGGGGTCATCTGATGCCCATTTTCCACAAGTTGACATGATTCATTAGGGTCTTAATGAGAACTCTATAACATACTTTAGTTAAAATTTTTCAGTGGTAGTGTAAAAAAACACCCTTTTTACCTTGTCAAAATCAGCCCTTTTTAGAGCCCTTGTGGTGCATTTGCCTTTAAATGCTAATGAGCTCTGCTCACCCCGCCCCTCTTTTCTGTGGGGTGACGAGCCAGTCTGTTTACTTTAGCCGCATTTAACCGTGAAACTAGCTAACTAGCACATTATTAAGAAAGGAGATTTGCAAAGATGCATAAAAAACCCTTATACTCTTCTGCAGCTATCACCGCAAACATAGACGCATTTATGTAGATCGGGAGGCGCATTCCCCTCAAAAACTAAGGTAACGTTAATCCTCTGCGTCTTTAACAGCTCAGATGTCAGGAGTAAATGTTGACTACTATGTTCATCACTACATCCAACAACAAAAAACACCTCAAACGCTCAATCGAAGACATTCTTATCTATATCTGCACCAAAGTCGAAACAATGGCGGTCGGACTGTTCTCAGCTCACTCAGGGCGGCTCTAAGGTAAGACAACTGTGTCAATCAACTATCGTGGGAGCGGCCTAGGATTTTGTGACATCACACAGACAAGATGCTGAGAATGGCTTGATTTGAAAAAGGGGATATTACTAAGATTTAAAAAATACCACTGGGTGGATTTTTATCATTAATCATTATAGGGTGGTTGTGTACACACACTGCCAACACACATTTATGTTCAAACAACAAGTAAAAGTGAGTTTTGCATCCGATGACCCCTTTAAACTGTAATGAGACTTTGCAGCAAGTACGTGTTTAGAAGAACTGTAATAAATACCTGTGTCCTCTACTGTGGCCGGCTTTTCTTTTCCCGTCGCATTTGATTCTTCTGTAAAAATACTACACTTCCCAGGATCGACCTTGTGGCTGCTGTCCTGTGAGCTGGTGGCGTCCATGAAGACATCCTGCAAGGAGCTGGAGTCCGACATGCCAGCAACGCTGTCCTGACTTTGCTCTGATTCAGGAAAAAAAATACACCACACAATTACACTCATTCAACAAGACCTTCCCCCTCTGTCCTTTGTAAATATTCATATAATTATAAAGACCCTTGATTCAGATTGTTTCAGAGTCGCCCAATTTGAACAACCCACAAAATCAACACCGATCCCAAGATGAATCGTGTAAAATCCTCCAATGAACACAAGGCTGGAAACATTTGCTGGATTGACAGATTTACAAATGGTAGCTTTACCTGAGGAGCAGGCAGGCTTATGCTGGAACAAGGTTTTGGATTTTAAAATAGAGAAAGGGAAACTTTTACTATTGATTTCTACAAATTACAGGGATAGTTCACCCAAAGATGAAAATTCTGTCATTAATGCCTCACCCTCATGTCGTTCCAAACCCCTATAACTTTCATCTTCTAAAATTAAGATCTTTTTGATGAAATCCAAGAGCTTTCTGACCCTGCACAGACAGTAAGGCAACTATCACGTTCAAGGCTCAGGAAGGTTGTAAGGTAGTTCTTTGCATACAAAATGTATTCTCGTAGCTTTGTAACATTACGGTTGAACCACTAATGTCACATGGACCATTTTATCAATGTCCTTACAAATTTTCTGGGCCTGAAACATGTCAGTTGCGTTGCTGTCTATGGAGGTTCAGAAAGCTCTCAGATTTCGTCAAAAATATCTTCATTTGTGTACTGAAGATGAACAAAGGTCTTACAGGTTTGGAACAACATGTGGGTGAGTAATTAATGACACAATTTTCATTTTGGGTGAACTATCCCTTTAAAGAAATATAATAGAGTGCTGCAAGACGTCATCTTAAAAGATATTATGTGTCTTGAATGGGACTGGATCAAATCTAAATCTCTGGATCTCTGAAGCTAGATTTTTTTTTTTTTTTGGTTAAAAAAAAAAAGTTTTGTTCTTTCTTTTGACATATTGCATGTTCAGATATCCATAAATATTCTGGAGTCCATAAAAGCTTTGAAAATGCAAAAATGATCAAAAAAAAAAAAAAAAAAAACAGCAGGGAAAGCATTTAATGAGTACTTAAAACTATTTGGAATCTAAATTTAATTTTTAACTTCTGGCAACTGTATTTAGGCTTCAAAGTTCATAAAAGTTGTGTGTATTTCTAAAAGAAAGTATAGGGATCATAAACTTCTGTTGGTCACAGATCTTATTTTAGGCAATAATCCAAAAGCCTACTGAAAAATCCTATTTTGTGTTTGTGGAGAGAACCAGCATGATGCTGACTTCTGGGTTGGCCTTTAAAAAAAAAAAAAACACATCTGCAGCATTCTATTGAAAAATTCTGCCATTACTTACTCACCCTCATGTTAATCCAAACCCACATGCTTAACTATCTACTGCAGAAAACAAAAAGTTGTTGCAATGTTTTGCTTCTACTTGCCCTGGAAGTCACCAATCATAAGTATAGGGCCCTATGAAATGTGTTTTATTTTTTCCCAAATTCCGTTTTTTCACATTTAAATTTTTCTCAACTCATTTTTAATGGCTAAATAAATTTTTATTAATCAAAGAGCATGTCTAATTAATTAATATCTTGAAGTTTATATCAATTTAATAAAGGTTTAACAAAAATTATATGTTTAGGGCCCTATGATATGTTGTATTTTTTCTCATCATATGTTTTATTGTTATCAAATTATTTAGCATGTCTAATTATTTGAATGCATACTTAATTTATTCAAATTTATTCTTAAAATAGCCTTATGAAAGGTTTAGCCTCAAAAATTGTGTTGTTTATTTAAAATGTTCTGGTTATCAAATGAAGGCATAAAACATTAATTTAATTTAATTATTGAAAATTAAGCAAAATTTACTATTTTGGGGAATTTACTATTAAAATTAAAACATGGAAGAAATGTTGTGTGATTATACCCTAAAAATAATGTTCGTTTCATTTTAGTTGTAGTAGTAATAGTAGTAATATATATATTGCACAATGTCTTAATGTCAAAGTTAAACCGGACTTTTATTTTGACGGGTTGCTGTGTCTACCTTTACATTTCTGTGTGTATATAACGCTAGTTTTCCTAAAATTGAACGGTCAAATGCTCATTAAGTGACTCAGCAGATATTGTTCATGTATTTATGTCCTCATTTAGTGAGATGACAGATGCTGACATCACTGCGAGCGTCACACGTGCTTCAGTGTGTGTAGTAAACAAAACCGCTGATGTGCTCCATTCATTAAAACAGAGACACGCAGAACATGCATGCATTTTGTAAATATCTTCTTGTTTATTCAGCTTTCAGATGACGCATAAATCTCAGTTTTAAAAAAATGGACTTTTACGACTGGTTTTGTGGTCCAGGGTCACATTTGTACTTTTGCTTATTTAAACAACTTACTCCCTTACATAGTCATATAGGTTTGGAAAAACATTAAGGTGAGTAATTAATGAAGGAAGTTACATTTTGGGTGAACTGTCTCTTTAACAGGTACAGTGGTTTTGATCCACGTCTAAGGTCAAAATTTACAGGGTGCTCGTTTCAATGGCGTGTCGAACCAGCCTGCTCCTGAGGTAGAGCAAAGCGCTTGAAAATATTGTGCTTCTCAGCAAGCCCAGAAAAGAAAGTAAATGTAATTCCTCTTGTGCTGCCCGCAAACAAGCAGAAAAAGCCCCTGAGCATGCTGGGAGTGTCAGCATTTGGCACAGAGGGTAGAAATTCATTAGCACACACCATCACCTCCATGACACAACAGAGTGCGATGGCAACACCCCCCTCCCCTCCTCCACAGAACGCCAACGCACCCGCACACTCAGCGTGAAGGGGAAAAATGGCGCTGTGTCAGCGCAAAATTGCAGCCTCCTGCAGAGCGCATTAGCAGCTATAGGCCAACACTGCCAGGAGGCCCATTAGTTGGTCTGCTACAGATTTCAACAGGAGCTCAAGAGCATGTTAAAAGACACAATGAAGGTCTAGACGGGACCTGGTTATGTGCTGGAAAGCGCTGGACAGGGAAAATGACAGTGCAGAGAAGATTGATCTGACTGAGGGGG
This sequence comes from Labeo rohita, assembly GCF_022985175.1. Lineage (NCBI taxonomy): Eukaryota > Metazoa > Chordata > Actinopteri > Cypriniformes > Cyprinidae > Labeo > Labeo rohita. Next base: position 6,445,191 of record NC_066876.1, read on the forward strand.
AAATCACCAATAGAGTAAGTGTGTCGTAATATTAATTGCACAGAAGAAAAAGACTTTTGTCTTAAAAAGTGTTACTGCATAATAATCTCTTGTGTGACCCACAGTGATTATTAGAATGGTGTTGGGTCACTTTCCTCAAAAGCAGAGCATTCAACCAAACTACAGTTACAATACACAGTTATAAATACTGAGAATAAGAACAATCAGAATACTGACCAAAGATAGAGCTCAACAGTAAGGTCTTTAAAGTGAAACAGATTTTAATTAAAAAATATTTCCCTTTCAATGTACTTGAACATAAATGTACAAAGTGTTTAATTGCACATTCTCAGTGAAATTCATCAAACACGCCATATTTTGGCAAGTTAGTTACATAATGTTTGCTAGAGGGTAAAGTTGCTCTTAAAAGAGAAGTTCACTTCCAAACAAAAATTTAGATAATTTACTCAACCCCTTCTCATCCAAGATGGTCATGTCTTTCTTTCTTCGTTCGTAATGAAATTATGTTTTTCTCTCTATATACTGGACTTCTATGGTGCCCCTGAGTTTGAACTTCCAAAATGCAGTTCCAGTGCAGCTTCAAAGAGCTCTAAACGATCCCAGTTGAGGAATATGGGTCTTATCTAGTAAAACGTTTGGTCATTTTCTAAACAAATTGACAAATTATATATTTTTTAACCTCAAATGCTCATCTTGTCTAGCTCTGCGTGAACTGCAGATTCTGGTTCATGACAGTTAGGGTATGTCGAAAACTCCCTGTCACTGTTTTCGCTACACCTTCCTTGCACATTTGCTTTGTAAACACTGGTTCGGTACTTCTGCAGGGATGAAGGATGATTTTCACGCAGAGCTAGACAAGACAAGCATTTGAGGTTAAAAAGTATGTAAATGGTCAATTTGTTTAGAAAATGACTGATTCTTTTGCTACATAAGACCCTTCTTCCTCAGCTGGGATCGTTTAGAGCCCTTGGAATCTGCATTTAAACTGCTTTTTGGAAGTTCAAACTCACGGGCACCATATCAGTCCATTTTATGGAGAAAAATCCTGAAATGTTTTCCTCAAAAAACAATTTCTTATCGACTGAAGAAAGAAAGACATGAACATCTTGGATGGCAAGGGGGTGAGTAAATTATCTGTAAATTTTTGTTTTGGAAGTGGACTTTAAGGGATTAGTTTACTTCCAGACGAAAGATTTCCTGATAATTTACTCACCCCCATGCCAATCAAGATGGCAAAATTATGTTTTTTAAGGTTTTTGATGAAAACATTACGGGATTTTTATTTTTTTTTTTTTTTTTTTTTTTTTTATTTATTTATTTTTTTTTTTTTTACATATAGTGGACTTCAGTGGAGATCAATGGGTTGAAGGTCCAAATTGAATTTTTAATGCAGCTTCAAAGAACACTACATGATCCCAGCTAAGGAATAAGGGTCTTATGTAGTGAAATGATCTGTCATTTTATGGAAAAAATACAAATCTTTGTAACCACAAATGCTCATCTTGCACTAGCTTGACTTCACGCATTATGTAGTCACATTGGAAGTCACGCGTGATGTAGGCAGAAGTACCGACCCAGTGTTTACAAGCAAAAGTGCAAAGAAAGCCAAACACCATTTAAAAAAAAAAAAAAAAAAGGTAAAACAACGATGTTGGACAATTTTGAGGTTGGAGGAGAAAATGAAATGGAGTTTTTTGCTCTACACTACCTTTATGAACCAGAGAACACAGATGAAGAACTAACCATGTGTGACCTTTTCAACGTGGTTACGTAATGCGTTAAGTCGTAGAGACAAATCGCAAAGCTAGTGCAAGATAATCACTTGTGGTTAAAAAGTATTTATTTGTATTTTTTTTTTAGTAAATGACAGATCATGCTAGATGAGACCCTTATTCCTCGGCTGGGATGGTGTAGAGCCCTTTGAAGCTGCACTGAAACTGCAATTTGGACCTTCAAACCATTGATCCCTATTGAAGTCCACTATATGGAGAAAAATCCTGGAATGTTTTCCTGAAAAACCATAATTACTTTTTGACTGAAGAAAGAAAGACATGAAGATCGTGGGGGTAATCAGGAAATGCTTACTCTGGAAGTGAACTAATTCTTTAATACTTCTAAAAACCAAATTGCTTACTGTTGGTCAACATGGCAAAATCTGCTCGGGGAAATCATTCACCCTCATGCAAACATAGTTTTGTTGCTTCTAATAAAATGTTGCAATGAGTTTTATCTGGTTTGCATTAAGGCCTTAAATTTTGTGTTAAACAATTTTCTAAAATTCCAATGGGGAAAACTAAACATATAGTCACTGTTGAGCTCTATGGTATTCAGGGTGCTTGACCATTAGAGTTCATTGGGAAACTAAAGCCCTGCTTTTGAGGATTGATAGGCGAGCCAGCAGTTTTGTACTATCAGTTGTGCGAGGAAGGGTGTCTGTACCATACACAGATCCTGGCCGCAAAGCAGAGAGACACAGGCAGTAGTCATGGTCATGTGAGAAGTCAGCTGTAGAGGAAATTCAGTTTAGAACATGTTTCATAACCTGGACTCAGAAAAGTTATACAGTTGTATATTTGGGGCACCACTGTGGCATGAATAGAGGAGATCTTTCATTTTCTGTTGTGCTGAGAAATGGGCAGCTTTTAGACGTTATTAAAGTGAATCTCACAAAAACCTAGCCATGTCTGAGTCATATTTCACCACGTTTTGGGGGAAAATTATGCTTAATTGTGTCGAAAATGATGCCTCTAAGCAAAAACAGGCATCATCTTCATTCAGATTCTTTTCTTTTGATTTTGAGGTGAAATAAGACCTGCATGTGTTTTTGTGACATTCACACATTAAGGCCCCGATATACTTCTGAACTGGTGAACAGCATTTTAAACCAAATTAAGCCAAAATGAATGTTGTTTAAAATTTGTTTAAAGAGTTCAGGAGCTCTGCCTTCACCGACATGCAAATCTCCAAATAATTGTCTATTTTGCTACTGACAGGAAAACGCGTAGCACATATTTACATATTCATCCAAACGCCATTCTCAGCAGTGTTAAAATCAAAGAACGGAAGAAAAAACAAGAGTGAAGAACAAAAAAAGATGAGTATATCGGGGCCTTTAAAAATCAACAATCATCCACACACCAACAATAGCAGAAAAAGCAGTTGAAACATCCCACTGTCTTTAAAACCAAACCACATTATTCAGAACAACCCACAAGAACAATCTCCCTTGCACATGTGAGCCACGGCAGACACGCTGGTCAGATGTCAGTTTGCACACAGAGCAGTGCGGAGTGCATTGTGGGAAGTCTTTGTTGAATCAGGGTGCTGACCCATCATGCATCCATTAAGAAGCAGCAGGTGGGAAGCAGGTCAGAGGCAGGCAGAGAGGGAGCAGGCAGGAGGCAGCAGGGAGACAGGGAGACTAAAGCAGGCCATGGGAACGACTGAGGAACATGGGCAACATGTCACAATGTTCACCTCGAGAGAAAAAAATAAAAAAAATAAATCACACTTCGAATCTGCAGCAAGCAAGAGTGAAGGTTTCAGTGAGGCAATGAGATGAGGCCAGCCACAAAATAATAATTAATTAAACAAATGAAACATTAAAAAAATAGAGCTGCACTACATATCATTAAAGGAGAAGTCCACTTCCAGAACAACAATTTACAGATAAAGAGTTTGCTTCCAAAATGCGATAAACGCCATTTTTTACAAAACTGAGTTCCTGCCAAAATCAGTATTGTATCTGGTCATTATTGAAAAGGCAGTTTTTAATTTTACGCAAAATGCAATAATGCGATGTTTTCTCCCTTTTTTTCCAAACCGCAACAAACGCCAGTCTCCCTTCTCTGCAAAATGCAATACATCCTCTCAGCCAATCACAGTGCACCATTTGAATCAGTTACCTATTCATAAAAAGTCACCTGCTTTATTCCTGAATGAATCAGCCTTTCGAACAAATCAACTGAAAGAAATGATTCAGAAATTAAATCAGTGATTTACCGCCACCTACTGGCAGTATTAGATTCATTTTTATCTTCTTTTTAGTTATTAAAATCATTTAATATCTCTATGTTCAAAACTGTATATTTAAAACATTAATCTCAACAAGAGTTTATGAGTTTGATTGCACTTATGGCATCTCTTTCCATCACTTATACTTTCTCTAAAAAGAAAATTAAGTGTAGACCCCTAATGGATTTATTGCATTTTGGGAAAAAATAATCAGTTTTTATAATAAATCTTTGAAAAATCAAAATCTGGATTGGAATTTTTAACATTATGATAACCTAAAAATGCTATGTGAAAGTTTAAAACAGAAAATAGTGGTTTTCATCTTGCCACTTTAAAGAAAACACATTTTTACTCAAATTAATCAAAATAGCGTTTTGGAACCAAGCTCTTCAGATAATGTACTCACCCCCCCTTGTCATCCAAGATGTTCACGTCTTTCTTTCTTCAGTCGTAAAGAAATTATGTTTTTGGAGGAAAACATTTCAGGAATTTTTCTCCATATAATGGACTGATATGGTGTCCCTATATCGCTGTTTTACCTTTTTTGTTAGGGGTGTTTGATCTTTGCATGTTCACTTTGTAAACACTGGGTCGGTACTTCTGCAGCGATGTAGGATGATTTTGAAATGATTTTTGAAGTTGAGAGAGAAAATACGGTCAGAGTTTTTCAACATACCCTAACTGTCTTGAGCCAGAATACACAGAAGTCAGGGAGAGCAAGACAAGACGAGCGTTTGAGATTAAAAAGTATTTCAACTGTATTTTTTTTAATGAAAATAACCGATCGTTTTTCTAGATAAGACCCTTCTTCCTCGGCTGGGATCTTTACAACTGTATCTGGGATCGTTTGAAGCCGCATTTAAACTGCATTTTGGAAGTTTAAACTCGGGGCACCATATCAGTCCATTATATGAAGAAAAATCCTGAAATGTTTTCCTCAAAAACCATAATTTCGTTACGACTGAAGAAAGAAAGAAAAAGACAAGAACATCTTGGATGACATGGGGGTGAGTACATTATCTGTAAATTGTTGTTCTGGAAGTGGACTACTCCTTTATTAACAATATATTTAGTGAGATACATTATTCACAGATAACAGCCAATACAAATACAGTACACCTCACACATGAAGTGTGCACCAAAGGTCGCTGGTTCGATTCCCGTACCAGCAGGAATTGAAGGTGGGGATTGTGAATGAACAGCGCTCTTTCCACCTTCAATACCATGACTGAAGTGCCCTTGAGCAAGGCACCGAACCCCCTGGCACTGGAGCAATGGCTGCCCACTGCTCCTGGTGTGTGTTCACAGTGTGTGTGTGCGTGTGTGTTCACTTCTCACTGCTGTGTGTGTGCACTCGTGATGGTCACCATACTTGACAAGATGTTGTCACTTTTTTCTTTCTTTTCAATGCACTCCATTAGCAAGCTGCACTTTGCAGATAACTAGGAAAATAAAAAATGAGCATTGATATAGAATAAATATAGCCAATATATTAAAGCTGCTCTGTTTTTTTTAACTTTTGGTTAAAAATGATCCAAAATCAATTTTTGAGCAAGTACAGGAAGGAACTATTAAAAAGGCATCCATAAAGGAGGCATCCTGGCTAGTAAGCTATATCGCATGTGAGGATGCTGCAGGTGGCGGATCATTTATAGTCTTTTCTCACAGCAGATGGAATAATTAAACTTCTCGTTTTGATGGCAGATTGTAATCCAGAAAGGATTGTGTGTTCATGTGACTGAAATTAGATGCTATTCCAGTTTTAAATGTGCATCTGATTACAGATAGCCTACGTGGGATTACACAAGATTTGTATTTTAAGACAATCAGTTCTAAAGAAGAATAATTAGCTTTTTGGGTTAAAATAATTTCTTTAAATGAAATTTGAATGGTATGACAATTAGAGATTAGACTGTACAGAAACTGAAATCTACAAGCTAATACATACTACATACATGTAGTCATGCAATGCTGTTGTTGTTAACATTAACTATTTGAGAAGAAAGTATAACAATAATAATAATAACTTGCACGGTTTGACGTGATATGACATAACCAATCGTTAGATTTAACCACCATTTAATCACTTGATGACAGATGACAATATCCAGTGAAAATTAGGGATGCACGATATTGGATTTTGCCAATATCTGAAATACCGTTATTTTTCAGTTCATTTCGGCCGATAGTTGATGCCGACATATTTCCTTTTTTTGGAAACAACACCAAGTCTCTCCTGTGTGGAAATTATTAGGCCTGCACAAGTACCAGTACTTACATATAAACCTATACATCTGAATCTGATAAAAATGCATTTCTTAAAGAAAGACATCAGATGGATTTAGCTGGTTTTGCATCTGAACTCTTCAATTACAGATGCCACAATTATAACAATTACAAAAAATTAAAAATAAATAAAATCCACTTACATTATTCTGCTTTCTTAAGATATATGTGTGTGTGTGTGTACTTGTTTTTGCTACATTGTGGGGACCAAATGTCCCCACAAGGACAGTAAAACCTGAAATTTTTGACATTATGGGGACCGACCTGCGGTCGGTGTGTATTCTTCCGACAGGTTATCTTAAGGGTTTTTTTTCTCATTGTTTTAATTTTAAAATTTTTACTTTTTTTATACTTTAAGAAGAAACTATTTATAAAATGTGGCATGCAGTTGCTTCAAACAATGGTATAAAGCTATTCTAAACATCATTCAATGTAAATTGTGATAATCGTAATCAATAATCGCAATTACAATTTCAAGGGAATAATCGACAATTACGATTTTTGTCAATCGTGCAGCCCTAGAAATTATAAGCAAATCATTTTTAATTTTGGTTCGTTTTTAACAAAAACGTACTTGTTAGAATTAAATAAACAATAATGAAGTTTTTTTTATAATGACAGCACATTAAAGCTCTGAAAATAACTATAAATAAACTATATATCAATCACTACTTTATTTTTTTTCTCCAGAAAAATGCAGTGGTAACCATAACATTTTCCCAAATGCGGTTGTAAACAATCCCAGCCGAGGAAGAAGGGTCTTATCTAGCAAAACTATTGGTTATTTTCATTTAAAAAATACATTTTAAATATTTTTTAATCTCAAATACTTGTCTTGTAAAGTATATAAATTGTATTATTTTTATGAAAATAACTGATCGTTTTGCTAGATAAGACCCTTCTTCCTCAGCTGGGATTGTTTACAACCGCATCTGGGATCATTTGAAGCTGCATTTAAACTACATTTTGGAAGTTCAGAAGCGGGGCACCATATCAGTCCATTATATGGAGAAAAATCCTGAAATGTTTTCCTCAAAAAACAATTTCTTTATGGCTGAAGAAAGAAAGACATGAACATCTTGGATGACAAGGGGGGTGAGTACATTATCTGTCAATTTTTGTTCTGGAATTTGACTTCTCCTTTAAGCATGTTGTGATTTAAAGCAATAAAACATTTTAGACGCTTGTTTTTTATTTCTGTTGCATCATGCAGGCATTATAAAAACATGACTATATGTACATTAAAAAACAACGTCCACTGACAGCCATGCAAGCCATTGCCATTTAGCCTAAGCGTTCATGAACGCAGCATGAGCTGAGCAGAAGTTTAGCCCCTGACAATCCACCTAAAGACTGAAGTGACTATATCTAAGAACTGTATTTCAGAAAATGAGCACAACAAGCTGAAACTGACTTCAGCAACTAGGTCAACACCATCATCTGACACAGTTTCAAAAATACTGACTCCATTTCTTCAAAACAGGCCACGGCAATATTTAATCAAGTGTACTACGTAATGCCCCCTTTCAAACCAACATCTGAAACTCAAATATTTCAACTACGTGAATTTGAAACGGATGACTTCTCATTAAGAAGAATTTACTTGTTATACTAGACCTCTCAAAAGCATGACTTTGTTGTCTTTGAAAAATTGTCTTTTGTAAGCCACCTTGAATAAAGCCATCTGTGCATAAATGTAAATGTACTGGCACTATGTATAATCATAATATTTAATAAATCTGTCACAAATTGATTGACATAGGGTTGTTTTACTAAAACCTGTGCTGTGTTGAAATAATGAAAGCAATGAAATATTATGTTCAAATATGTGATATTTGAGAGACCCAATTTTGATTTATTCATCCGAAAAATTATGAATTCCATGCTATAGAGTAAATTTCGTTTTTATGAATGGACACCACCATCCCGTCCGCGTTTTCGCAGAGGAGAAATTGTAGACGCGTGTCCATGTAGAGCCGTTGTGTAAATAAGATAAATAACATAAGACAATTTAGTTTGTTTAATAAAACAACAAGGTATAGACCTGTTCTATAGGAAAGGTAATCTTAAATGACTTTTGTTGTGATCTGGTGCTATATAGAAAATAAAATTAAAAAAGTAACTTGACCTTCAAGGGGGCAGAGGGTGCCCCCTAATATAATGGCAGGGGAAACACTGATATTTATGCAATAAGATATTAAGTTGTTGACAAGATAAAGTTGATGACAAGATATTAGGTTGACTTACTGAGCTGAAACAATTATCTTGTCGAAATAACGTCAACTTGCTAAGAAAACCAGCAGAAGACTAAGTTGAGACAGCAACATACCAAGTCTACAAAAATATCAAGTTGTTAATTAATTGAAATAATGAGAACTTAAGTCAATTTGCATTATCACAAAGCATTGTGAAGTTTTAAGCCATCATGACAGCCAAAACATTAATGTATACTACTCCCATAAGGCCACAGGAAACAACATAGCTCAGAAGCTTTAACCACACAATTGCTCCACTTCTAACCTAATTAATTTAAAATGTAATAAATGGCCAACCAGTGATGAAATTTAGGTTACCTACAGCACAAGATCAGCAGAGAATACAAGCTCCCACCGGTGTTAGCTAGCGTCACATTTTTCAACAAAAATCAGATAAAAACACGATTTACTGGGTGAACAACTGCAAAGCACATTCATAATTCGTGCAGGACTGGCAAGTGCAAATAAAAAGGCGAAAAACACAAAATGACGGTAATTCGGTGGACTGGGTGTGCAAGATGTGAAAGCAATTCAGCAGCGTAAACAATGTAAAGAATGAACGTAAACCAGCCTGACTGAAAATCTCAGATTTCATTACCTGAAGGCAAGAAACGACAAAGTGGAACTGAAACAAAGCGAATAAAGAAAGGAAAAAACAAAGCTGAGACACTGTTAGCAATGTTGCCCATTTTCCCATGATCCTCTATGGCCTGGTGCAGATGGTGGTAAGAGGAGGGGTGGGAGGAGATGTTATTGTACACCAGAGCCCATAATTAAATTTCACAGTGGTGAATAACCTTCATCATCCTCATTCCCCCCGTGCATGAGTGAGTGAGTGAGTTATACTCCGGCCCTGGTACTGTACCGTCCTGCTGCTGCTGCTGTGGCTGCCGCTGCTGCTGCTGGAGCTCCTGCCCCTGCCTGTGCCTGTGCTGCAGGCTTTTACGTTTGATGTAATCGTGGTCGACCGGAGTGACCGTGTACGGGGGAGAACTCGCACCTGCCGCACCGTCGCCAGGCAAAGAAGTTGTTGGAGCCACCACAGACGTGACAGATGAGGTGGCCAGCGCTGCCGGACAGGTACTCACGCCAACCGAGGAGCGTGAGTCTTCATCATTAATAGATGGGAGCTTTTCCCTGTAGGGAGGAAAAAAAAAAAAAAAAAAGAGCTGGGTTAACTTTTAAGTTTGCCTTAGTTTGACCTCTAGAGCCTAAAAGCTTGAAAGGTTTGTGGTCGTACTTGTCGCTGCTGGTTTTGGGTGCGGTCTTCTCCTCTCCACGTGCAAAGGGTCCCACGGCAGCTTCAGAGAGCATGCTGAAGAACAGCTCATATTCCAGAAGCTTCGTCTGCTGCTCAGACTGTTCACCATCATCTTCCTCATTCTCCAGCAACTTCAGAATGGTGGCGCTCAGGCGGAAAAACAGCTGGCCGGTCGGAAGTAAGAGAAGGGATATATTTAAAGAACAATTCAAATGCAACTTGTGTTCAATTGATGTTTTTCACAGTACTGTAGTACTTGCAATACGCTTTTCCCTGGCAGTTCGGGCCAGCTGACAGAACTGTGACACTTGCCTGATCGGGCCAGTGCACACTGAACGAGTGTGTGATATATTGTCTATGGTAATACTGTAGACTAACTGTTGTTTTAACAATCTGACCCTCATGTTGATGTCCCGCACTTTAGGAAAAGCAAACAAAAACATACGCAGTCACTGACTGCACACACTCATCATGTGATAAAGTAGTAGGTTAAACTCCTGTGCGTGCATGTTTAGAGAAGATGCTTTCACTGCGCGATTTAGTCTATTAAAATGCATTTAGAACACCCCCAATCTTGTCTATCATCTCTGTAAATATCTCTGCGAAATTCACTTGTTTAGTGCAGAAAAAAACCAATTTATTGCAGCAAGCAGAAACGGTGTCTTTCTCTTATGTTAAGAACGCGCTGCTGAGGTTCTTTCCCTTAACACCACAAAAACAGTTAACCTATAAAAATAAACCACGTAACATATTTAATAAAGGTGTATCAATTCACATTCTTCACCAGTCCTGTGTAAACTATGGTGCGCAAAGTTTATTTATTTTTTAATATCGTGAGATGGCGGAGCGCAGCAACGCATTCTGAAGAACAGCAGCTGCTCACTTAACCGATCTTACTCGTCTCAATCTTGGTGATGTCAGTGCCTTAAACGATGTTATAATGGACTATTTCACATCCAGAGATGCAGGATCAGATGATGAAGTTACTAAAGAGGAGGAGTCCGATGACAGTCTGTTTTATGCACAGTGCACGAACAGTTGCTCTGCGCTCTACTACAAGGTAGGCTGCATTATTCGTGTTATCTAAACATGAAAGGGGTGATCAAAAGTTCGAAGACTATGCCCATGATAAACAACAGACTTTGTCTGTTTGTGTAATGATGTAGTATAGTGCTCCTAACTTGACAGACAGCTCTCATTAAACCCGTAAAGTGAAAGTGAAAGTCGTCGCTATGGACAAAATCAGATAAACAAGAAGTAGATAAACGAGAAGTAAATAATATTAAGAGACACCATATTGTTTTAGATGCCATATTGTCAGTTTTTGTTCTATTTCGCCAACGAAAATAGCTCCAAATGTTTTGCATTTTTGAGCAATACTCGACTGTTTCCTACTAAATTAATCAGCTTTTTAAATTAATTTGTTTGAATGAATCGGTTGAATCAACTCACGTATTAAGTCAGTCATATGCTTCCCTCCTGAATGAATCATCCGTTTCACTGAATCAATTGAATCTCAATGACTCACTCATTAACAGTCACTTGTTGCTACTGGTAGTTTTAATTTCACATTTAAAGTGTCTTTTCATATTTAATATTTTCCAAAATGAATATTCATCATTTTATGTTTGAAAACATTGCAATTATTTTTTTTTTTTTTATTTGTAACTGCTCTTTACTGAATAACGTTAATAAGGGTTAAATCCATATTTATACAGTGAACACTAACAATATTTAAAATTTAAATGAGTTTAAATGAGTGAAGTTACCAAAGCTTTTGATATTCTTCAAATTCTGTGCAGTGGTTAGTTTACAGGGGTAGCAGAAATGAACTTTTCCAATAACTTTTAGAACTTTTCCAATAGTTTAAATTCATTTTGGGTATTTATTTATGGGCATTGTTACATTTATAAGACCCATTTTTTCCTAATCTAATTAAACATATGCATCATCTTTTGTGTCAAATTCTTAAATTAAAAATCTACAAATTCAAATACTAAGACGATATAGGGCCAATCAAATGAAATCAGTATCAACAAAATTTGTGTTTGCAACACAGAGTTGGCATAGAATCTGCATCTGAAGTAGCATTTAGATGCATTTACACAGACTGTCTAATGCAGGACATGAATGCATTTATACAGTTACAATTACATAAATAATGTTTTAAAAAAAAAAAAAAAAAAAAAAAAAAAAAAAGTGATGCACGATATTATTGGCTCGATATTTTCTTGCCGACATGAGACAAGAGAAATAACTCACATGCTCAGGGTGTGCTAGCAATTAGATCACGTTTTGCTTGAATGATGATTAGATTCACTGTTTTGGATCACTGCATTTAATCTGAGAATGCATGTATAGAATGACTGTTGGGTGTGTGATAGAGTAAACAGTCATAGGACGTGCAGTGGCAGCAGCGGCAGCTCCCCCAGGTCCTAACGCTCGTTCAATAAGGAGTTTTAATTCCATAGAGGGTGCTGTTGACCTACTTCTAATAAAATTAAAGTAAAATACACAAATAATACTTAGACTGTGTTTCTGATTAAATAAAGCAGTAATTGATGTCAAAATCATGCGTATGTTTTGATTTAAAGGTCAGAGGCTATAGCTTACATGAATAAAAATAAATAAATCAAACATGACAGTTGTAAATTAAATCATTTTATATATAGTGATTTATTCATTAATGTATAATACATTACATTTATTAAACAAATGAGCTCTAAAGACTTTCAGAATTTTTACAACTCTTTTGCTTTAGACCATCTACAAATGTTAAATCTTAAAATGAAATGTTAAACTTGCAACTGCTTTTTTCTGAAGAAAAAAAAAATGCAGCGATTGATATATAGTTTATTTAATAGTTATTTTCAAAGCTTCAATGTACTGTCATTATAAAAGTATATTACTGTCATTATTGTTTATTTAAATCTAACCCGAAACGAAAGATAATTTGCCTATAACTTCCGCACACGCGAGTGTTGTCATATTGAGTCATTCATGCAACAGATTCATTCCAACGGCTTACTGATTCAGTAACGAAACACTGGCTCTGTCCCTAATTGCACCCTAAACCCTCATGGTCTTCTTCTGAGTTCACACTTTCGTGACGCAATGCTGCTTTGAGTGTCGGGTAGAAATCTGCCACGGAGCTCACCTCAGCTCGGGCTCAGCAGAGCTGCGTATCGAGGGCGTATACCCGCCGCAAAGGGGGTGCTCGCAAGCACCCTTATAAAAGCTAAAATGATGAAAGGGACACCGTGGACTTAACGAACATGCGTACACGGCAGCCACTGTAAACCTGTGAGAGCGCAAGTGCACATGAAGTGTGCCATTTGGGACATGGCCACTGTGATGTGTTGCTTAGAGACACAACACAGTTCTGCTCTGGCTTTGTTTGAAACTATTTCCATTGTCGAAATACAGCAAAAACAAGAACGGCTCTGTCTAAAATGTAAGTCACTAATATTAGAGATATTAGATATATGCTGAAACGGTAGCCGATTATTCAGGATGATATCGGCTGATGCCGATACCGATAGTTTGATTTTCTTAAGGAAAAAAAAATCCGTCCTAATCGATGCTGTTAATTACACATGGAACCCTATCAATTGCAGGGCTCTAGACGGCGACAGTTTTTTGAGAATGTGCGAGTTCAAACGTGATTGCATTTGTGCCAGTGCATGTTCTGCTCTGCTCCGAAGCGTCTGCTGTGCTCCATGCATAAAGTGAATACTGCAGAAAGGAGATTTTTCAGATCACGTGAAGTGAGAGAGGCGCTTTCAGTGCGAGCGATTTGGAAGCAGAGCCTGGTTTATACTAGCCGCGTCAGCAAGAGTGACAAAAATGACACGAATACAAAGGATAGCGAAGGGACAGAGGATTTGGTTTTCAAGCTAAAGTAAAATAAAAGACCGCTTCTAAAACCAGAGAAGGTGAACATGTTGGTTTTGTCTTTGCTGTTTATGTCACGTTACACTATGGAGGCTTTCTTTAAATGTAATTTATTCCTCCTTGTTTGCTAAATGTGCCATGCCTCATCTCATTTGTCTTATTTATGTTAATTAACATTATATAAGTTAGTTTGTCTTTCAAGCATTTGTTTTAGTTTTAAACAGCGAATAGATGTAAGCACAACAGACAATTATCTTTTCTTGTAAAAATTCAAAGGCGAAAGTGAAAGTGTCCGAAGCCGGGCTTAAAAGAGGAACTCCCCTTCACAAAATTCAAATCACAAATAATACCGATGAAAAAGAACGGGATAAATGTTAACCGCTTTTGTTAATAATAAAATAATGTACGTTTCTAGTAGAATGTCCCATAAACTTACAATTGTCTTTTATATCTTCATAAATACATTAAGTAAAAAAAACTCTTCTTTAGTGTTGTTTTATAGCTAACTAATGAACTGTGAACAGCGGATAACTTTGCTGAGGTAAATGTCACATTAAGTGACATACTGTTCACAATCCGTTTTATTGGCACCTTTCCGCGTTTAAAACACTGATTGAGCGATTACATTAGACATGATACATTTTGGTAAGCCAAATATCTATATCTTTCATCATGCCTTATGTGTATTTTTGTAACTTTTTTAACTGGAAAAGTCTCACGCTCCGTGATGCTGCTTAAAATGAGGTGCAAAACGATCTGTTACGTCACATTTAAAAGCGTCAAAACGGCATTAGTTGTTTTTGTGATAGAATGTACAAGATTTAAAAGCTGAGACGCTGTTTCTTATCAGGAGTAAAAAAGCACAGAGCTCTTTGTGATTATTGGATGCGATGCGTGCTACTTGCATACAGGAGTGTAGAAAAAAAACTGCGGATCTGGCAATGCTGGCTTGAACTACGGGTAAGTCATACAGTCAAATGGCCTGCTTTAATGTTGCTATTTGTAACTGTTAATGCCTAATTGTCAGAGATTTTCTTCACTCACAGTACAAGTTGCAGTCTGCCTTTTGATTGACAGGCTACTTTTGGCCCTGACCATACTTTTGGCTGATTTTGAACAATCATAATAATAAATTAAATTGTTTTTATCGGGAGATAGCAATTGTTGGCCGATACATCGGTGCATCTCTAACTAATATCCTTGTTTATCGGACTGTTCATCAAATCAATATCACATTTGCAATGCTGATACATGGATATTTCATAACTACAGTTTACATCCTCCTTTCAGAATCTGCAAAATGTTAATCATTTTACCAAAATAAGAGGGATAATAGAAAATGCATGTTATTTTTTTTTTTTTATTCATAACTGACCTGAATGAGATATTTCACATAAAAGACGTTTAAATTTAGTCCACAAGAGAAAATGATAATTTATCATTTTAAAAAGTTTTAAAAGTTTGTTTTTTTGTTTAGTGATAGTTGTTCATGAGTCACTTGTTTGTCCTGAACAGTTAAACTCTCTGCTGTTCTTCAAAAAAATCTTTTAGGTCCCACAAATTCTTTGGTTTTTCAACATTTTTGTGTGTTTGAACCCTTTCCAACAATGACTGTATGATTTTGAGATCCATTTTTTCGCACTGAGGACAACTGAGAGACTCATACACAACTATTACAGAAGGTTTAAATGCTCACTGATGCTAAAGAAGGAAAAATTAAGAGCCGGGGGTGTCACTGGTATAATTTTAATGCTTCTTTCAAAAGAATTAAAATTATACCAACCCCAAACTTTTGAACGGTAGTGCACACCACAATGTAAATTAGCTCTATTTCACTACATACCTCTAAGGCCTCCATGGCGAGGTCAGGCGGGTTGTGGTAGTGGATTTTGCGTGGGTATCTGGCTGCCTCCTCATGCAGGTAGTGTGCAGACTGGAGAGAGATGACACAAGGGCTTTAATGAGATGTGTGTCTGACTGTTGTGCAATCAGTAGCCAGTTTCATACATAAAACCCCAGCAAAAGCTTTACAAGTTTTATACATTTTTATCCACCAGTAACTGACTGAATGTTGAAAAATGGGCATTTCATACCAGAACAGAGTCAGACCTGAAGGTGAGCTTGTTGCTAAAAGTAGACTTCTGTCTGAATCATTCTCAAACTGTATCACTGAGCTGTTGGCATATTGGATTTAAGTGCTTTCACACCTGGCTGGCTTGGAGCATTTGTTTAGAAACCTGGCAAGTTTTTTCTTTAGTTTAGATCATTTAGGCATATATGTGACCCTGGACCACAAAACCAGTCATAAGTCGCACGGGTATATTTGTAGCAATAGCCAAAAATACATTGTATGGGTCAAAATGATCAATGTTTCTTTCATGCCAAAAATCATTAGAATGTTAAGATCATGTTCCATGAAGATGTAAACGTTGTATCATAAATGTATCAAAACTTAAATTTTTGATCAGTAATATGCATTGTTACGGACTTCATTTAGACAGCTTTAAAGACGATTTTCTCAATAATTTGATATTTTTGCACCCTCAGATTCCAGATTTTCAAATAGTTATATATCTTCATCCAAATACTGTCATATCCTAACAAACAATACATCAATAGAAAGCTTATTTATTTAGCATGTATAAATCTCAACTTCAAAAAGTGACCTTTATGATTGGCGTTGTAGTTCAGGGTCACATATATACTTGCAGTCGTGCTCAAATCCATGCCAAAGCAATCGGTCTGAGATCGCCTAAATAAGCTGGTCTCAGCCAAATTGACAAAGAACTCTGAAGTGGTTTGGTTGGGGTGAGAAATCAATCCGATCCAACAGAACAACAAACCAAGCAGTATTACAGTTAATGGGAAATGCATTATCTCTCTCTCTCTCTCTCTCTCTATATAAAGCCACTTGTCTAAAAAATGTCCTGGCTCTTCCAAGCTTTATAATAGCAGTGAATAGGTGCCATCATAAAAAGCTAGGACATTTTTTAATTTAACTCTAATTGTATTTGTCTGAAAGAATAAAGTCATATACATCTAGGATGGCTTGAGGTTGAGTAAACCATTGGGTAAATTTTTTTTTTTTTTTTTGCTGAACTTTTCCTTTAACTTGAGGTGAAACAAGCTAAAAAGAAACTGCAATTTTGTAACAAATTAGGCTCCTGTTTTGGAGCAAAGCAAACAATCTACAGGTCTGAAAACGCCATTAAACAACCCTGGTGATGGATGTCGCACATTCCCAATCAGATTATCCACCAGGCCAGCTGTAGCCCAGCTCATCACCTTTTTGTACAGCAGCAGGTAGTCTTTGGGCGGCAGTTTGCGCTTCTCTGCAATCTTTCCCAGCATGTAGTGAATGAGCCACTCCTCCTCATCGCCGTCACAGCGTGAGGCGCTCTGAAAGCACTGCGACGACGTCTCCAGCATCGAGTCTCTTCGTTCTTCCATCTTTAAACACAAATCCTAAAACAGTGAGTCTCATTTCTAGTTTTTTACACACACTTATATATTGTTTTGTACACAATCACATACCTGTTTGATCAAGTCTGGAGGAAGTTCTTGTTTCCACTGTTTGAGCTGTCTGGATGCGAAGGAGTGCAAGGCATAGGACATGGTACCATACTCTATCCAAAGAGAGAGGTTGGAGCCGTCTATCTCCAGAGCCCTTTTAAAACAGGTCAGCACAGCCAGAGAGTTTTTCCAGATGGGTCCATCACTCCTGAGCTCATTGGAGTTCAGCTTGTCCTGGATGCGACTGGCGCGTGCCAGTGCCATGCCCGCCCATGAGTCAAACCTATCAGAGAGACAGAAAGACAACAGTCACCTACAGCTGAGCTGAATGCTTTCATGTTAAAAAGCTCAAATGTAAAACTATCACAGACCTGTTGGGACACAGGCTGATGTCGTGCATGTAGAACTTGATGGCTTTCGACTGCTCTTTGTTTTTGAAGTGGTAATCCGCTAGCAGGTAGTACAGCTCGTTGACCACAGGGGGCGCCGGGGTAGCTCCTTCTGGAAGTGCTGGCACCTTAAAAAAAGAGAAATGCTTTTAAGTAACATGAAGATCTAGATGAAGGGATAAAAGACGATGAGCTCATACCTTGAGAGCACCTCCTTCGATATAGGCAGACACGTCGTCTACAGGGAGCGTGGGGCCATCGTTACGTGGGATTATACCAGAAAGCCTTTTAAGCAGGTTAGCAAGGTCAGCAGAGACAGTGCTGGTTTTATAGCTGTCAAACTCTGGCAAGGTCTTGGGTTTAAAGTACTCAAACATAAAGACAGCATCATCCCAGTGGAGCTCCACCTAGATCAGAGATAGACAGACAGAGAGAGAGAGAAAGACATAGAAAGAGACCAGAGGAAAAGAGGCAGAATAGAAAGGGATAGATGTATCAATCAGGGGGCAAACGATTACCAGCCTGGCCAATTATCAGAGCCAATATTAAAGTGCCCATGAAATCAAAATTGAAGTTTTTTGGCTTTTAGTATGAATATGTTAGCCTTAAGGTTATCTATAAGCTAGTATGCTCAAAAACAATGACAGAATTCACATTTAGAAGATATACGCATTCAAAACTTACGATCTCTAACTTCCTCCAATATGGATCAATGATTTTATGACATCACCCTGCACTTTAGCTTCTCATCAAACTTCCTGTCCAATCAAATGCTCTCTAGAATCCAAAGTGTCCCACCCCCTACACTATAAGTAGCCCCTGAAGCTGCGGCTAAAATTGATCACTTGTTCATAGAGTTAGTGAATGCGGAGATATAGGCGATTCAGACGATTCAGTGTAAATACGCATTCCATTGGGGTGAATGAAGTCTGGTTTTACTTTGTGTTGCACGAACACGACTTTGCGTTCCAGAGACACGATAGCACAGAGCGGATCACATTCGCGACGCGGCACAGACCACAAAATGTGTTTGACACATTTGAATTCTACTCAGAATGCTATTTTATATATAGATAATGCGATATGGATGAGACTGTGGCTGCCATACGCTGTCAAATGCAGCTTTACCCATCACACTGGCTTTAGCCCAAGCTGTGATTTGAACAATACGCTATTGGCTATTTAAAAAAAAGGGGCAGGATTGCTTGATATGCTTGATATCATGCATCACGGTCCAAAAGAGTTTTATTTTAGTATTATTTGCATATTACAGTATTTATTCATATTTTGAATTAGCATTTATTTTAATACATTCAGTTTCCACTTTAATTTTAGTTTAAGCTTTAATTATATTGCTGTGCTTTTATCATTATTATTTGTTATGCATTCTATAGCTTTAATTACTTTTTTAATTTTAGGGTTTTTTTTTTTTGTTTGTTTTTTTTAGTTTTTTAGTCATTTGATTACCTCAAGCATATATTACTTTAGTTAGTTAGTTGCCAAAGCAATATTTTTAATTTCATTTAAGCTTTAAGTTAAATGAGAAGATAAGAAAATATTCACCAATTATTTAAATTTTACTTATTATCAGAATTATTTCCATTAACCAATATTATATATAATGGTTTAATCCTAGTTTTAATCAACAGTGACAACACATTAACTTTTTGCCACTAAATTAACCTATTAACCTGTCTGCGAACTAAGATTTACCAGCCATAAATGTCTTACCAATCCCAAAATTGTGCTTCTCATAATTTACATACACGTATAAAATATTTTTATTATTACATTTAATTTTTTCCACATATTTAACATTTTAGTAACACTTTACAATAAGGTTAATTTGTTAATATTAGTTAACAAGAATGAACAACACATCTCCATTTATTAATCTTAGTCAATGTTAATTTAAGCATTTACTAATGCATTATTAAAATTAAAAAAAAAGTTGTGTTTGTTAATATTAGTTAATGCACTGTCAACTAACTAAACCAACTAACTCAAACGTCTAAAACAAGGAACGACTATATTTTTATTAACTAATATTAACAAAAATTAATAAATAGTGTAATAAATGTATTGCTCATTCTTCGTTCATGTTAGTTAAAACATTAATGTTAACAAATGACACCTTACTGTAAAGTGTTACCAACATTTTTATTAATATGCTTTCTTATTATATTATTTTTATTAGAATTACAATTTTGTCTGAGACAATGGGATTTTAAACACTGATAATTCTGGTGATTTTGCAGTACACACATGAATAGTTTTAACTAGGGATTTCTGTCAATCTGTGAGTGAGAATAAACTCTTTTGTTCCCTCAGGAAAACCAGTATATGAACAATGGCAGGTACGCAGTAATATCCTGCACTCTGTGATTTTTTTCATTACCAGAACTATTTGACTACACTGACGAGTGACAAAAGACAGAATTATCACTTATCCACTTGAACAAAAAGCAATTTCCCCGCTGGCATTATTACAGTGTTTTTGGGGAGAAATGATCTAAACGGGCTGTAAAATTGGGCTGATTAGTTCTGATTTATAACACTAACAATGCAGGAGTAGATACATGAATAAAACCTACAAAATGGTTAAGAGAATAAATGCAGGGTGAGTTATGGAATGAAACCAGCTAATTAGTTCAGAAAGCCAGGATTGAGTAATTTGTCCTGGAACTGATTTTAAAAAGTAGGCCGACAGCATCTGTAATTATGCTCCCTTTTAAGATTACACGTATCGTTTGAGGACAACACACTAAATTTCCCTAAAATAAAGAAAGTTAAAAGAAATGTTGATTTTATAACTCTATTAGATTCCCTACTGAAAAAAAATAAATGAAAACTGATTATTTAGCTAAGGCGGCAACATTTAATAACCAAAGCTAAAAACCAAAATGACCACCAACACTGCCTTGTTTTTTGTTCTCTTTTCTTCCAGTGGTGGTGTATCTCACACAGACTAAGTTCAATATTTGCTAAGTGCCTGCAAAAACACAAGCAGCATCTACACTGCACAATCTGTTTCCTCCAGAGACACAGAAATAAGTGCAGAACACCTCGGTATTGTACTTTGGTGGAGTGTACAGTGTTTCCTGTGCACAGAGCAGTGCTGCATAATGGGTGTGTGTGGGTGGTTAAATGATCAATGTGACTCTTGCTGCCAAAAGATAATCAATCACTGAATTATTGCTGAATCAGACCGCCAACTCATCCTAGCCAACATCCACCTACTCTCATTAGCGCAAGGACAGTTCTTCTTGTTACAGCTTCGTACATAAAATGAGAAACACAGGAAACTTTGGAGTCATGTTAGGAAGTTTGTGAAGTCAAAACCAGTGACTTAAAGGTTAAATACAGCTTCAAAGGGCTCTAAATGATCCCAGCCAAGGAAGAAGGGTCTTAAAAATAAATATTTGTATACTTTTTAAGCACAAAAGCTTGTGTAGCACAGGCTCTGCGATGCTACAAATTAGTAATGGGTCGTTCTTAAACGATTCGTTCATTTTCGGGAAGAACGAGTCGTCTCGGGGGAGTGATTCGTTCAGTCGCGCATGCGCAACATCCTATTAGGTTCTGTACTGGAATTAGTTCACCTGTTTCGAGTCATTATGGGGCTTTCACGTGATAAACTAACGACTCGAACGCGAAGACTCAAGAGATGAAATAATCTATTCTTTTTCCGGCTCACACTGCACTGGTTAAGCTTAAGGGGCTGTCATGTGATGAACGAACGACTCAAACCCAAAGACTTGTCAGATAAGAGGTGAGGTGAGCTAATCATAGACTAAAGACCCTGGTAAACAATAAATTAGTTTCTGTTTCTTATAGCATTATAGTTTTGTCTTGTTTGTAGTGTGATCAACGTTTGTGTAAGCAGTAGATGTGTTAGGGAAGTAACACGTAACATTTTAATTATATTTTGCTAAAATGAACGAAATGACTCGAAAAAAAAGATTCGTTCATTTTGCTGAACAAGACTCAAAGGTCAGAGTCGGTAAAATGATCCGAACTTCCCATCACTACTATGAATCACGTGTAAGTTCATCGTCTGTGTACTGAGTATGGCAAAAAACTCCATTACATTTTCTGCTACAACTTGAGAGGAGGACATCGTTGTACCTTTTTGTTTGTTACAAACTTACTTGCACTTTCTTAGTCTTTGCACATTCGCTTTGTAAACACTGGGTCTGTAGTTCAATAGTACGTAGCGTTGTGAGCGCGCATCCCAGAACCTGTGCTACACTAGCTTTTGTGCCTAAAAAGTATAAAAAAAAAAAAATCCAAAAAAAAAAAAAAAAAAAAAAAAAAAAATGACAGATCGTTTCACTAGATAAGACCCTTCTTCCTTGGCTGGGATCGTTTAGAGCCTTTTGAAGCTGCATTTAAACTACATTGCGGAAGTTCAAAATCAGGGCACCAATGAAGTCCATTATATAAAAACCATAATTTCTTCACGACTGAAGACCGAAAGACATGAACACCTTGGATGACAAGAGAGTGAGTATATTATTTGTAAATTGTTGTTCTGGA